>NW_028146977.1:0-68510 GCF_054392235.1 Sus scrofa
TTGTCAAAATTCATTTTTTTTTTTTTTTTTACTCGAGATGCATTACACATCACTGCATATAATCCAGTTCATTCAATCTTGCTGCATTGAATACACTGCATTCAATCGGGACCTATTGCCCTACCCTCATGCAATCCACTGCATTCACTCGGGATGCATTTCACACTGCTGCATGGAATCCAGTGCATTCATTCATGCCACATGGAATCCACAGCATTAAAAACAGGATCCATTGGGCCAAGCTGCATGCAATCCACTGTATTCACTCTGGATGCATTTCACACTGCTGCATGGAATCCAGTGCATTCAGTCACACTGCATGGAATCCATTGCATTGAATCGGTATCAATTACATCAAGCGGCATAGAATACATTTCAATAATCGAGATACATTGCACCACTCTGCATAGAAATCCACTACATTCAATAATGCTGCATGGGATCCCCTGCATTCAATCAGGTAACTTTGGGCCACATTGCGTGAATCCTCTGCATTCCATCAGGATCCATTGCACAATGCTGCATGGAATATACGGCATTCAATTGGGATACATTCGCCACACTGCATGGAATCAACGGCATTCAATCACGCTGCATGGATTCCACTTCATTCACTCGGGATGCATTTCACAACACTGCATCGGATCCAGTGCATTCAATCATGCTTCATGGAATCCACTGCATTCAATCGGGATCCATTGGGCCACACTGCAAGGATTCCACTGCATTCATTCTGGATGCATTTCACACTGCTTCATTGAATCCACTGCATTGAATCTTGATGCATGCAATCCACTGCATTCAATCGGGATCCATTCGGCCACACTGCAAGGAATCCACTGCATTCATTCTGGATGCATTTCACACTGCTTCATTGAATCCACTGCATTGAATCTTGATGCATGGAATCCACGGCATTCAATCAGGCTCCATTGGGCCAAGCTGCATGCAGTCCACTGCATTCACTCCGGATGCATTCTCACTGCTGAATGGAGTCCAGTGCATTCAATCACACTGCATTGAATCCATGCATTCAATCGGTATCAATTACACCAAGCTGCATGGAATCCACTTCATTCAATCGAGATACATTCCACCACTCTGCATAGAATCCACTGCATTCAATCACACTGCATGGAATCCACTCCATTCAATCGGGATCCATGGGCCACACTGCATGGAATCCACTGCATTCACTCGGGATCCATTTCACAACGCTGCATGGAAACCACTGCATTGAATCTTGATGCCTGGAATCCACGGCCTTAAATTGTTATCAATTACACAATGCGGCATGGATTCCACTGATGGAACCTGGTATCCATTGCAGCATTCTGCATGGATTCCACTGCATGCAACCTGGATACATTACCCCCTGCTGCATGCAATCCAGTGCATTCAATCTGGATCCATTGTGCTACGCTGCAATGAATCCACTGCATTCCATTGGGATCCATTTGGCCAAGCTGCATGTAATCCACTGCATTCACTCTGGATGCATTTTCGCAACGCTGCATGGAATCCAGTGCATTCAATCACACTGCATGGAATCCATGCATTCAATCGGTATCAATTACACCAAGCTGCATGGAATCCACTTCATTCAATCGAGATACAATGCACCACTCTGAATTGAATCCACTACATTCAATCATGCTTCATGGAATCCACTCCATTCAATCGGGATCCATTGGGCCACACTGCATGGAATCCACTGCATTCACTCGGGATCCATTTCACAATGCTGCATTGAATCCACAGCATTGATTCTTGATGCATGGAATCCACTTCTTCCAATTGGTATCAATTACACAATGCTGCAGGGAATCCAATGCATTCAATCGGTATCCGTTGCAGCATGCTGCATGGATTCCACTGCATCCAACCTGGATACACTGCCCCACGCTGCATGCAATCCACTGCATTCACGCGTGATGCATTTCACAACGCAGCATGGAATCGAGTGCATTCAATCATTCCGCATGGAATCCAGTGCATTCAATCAGGATCCATTGGGCCATGCTGCATGGAGGCCACTGCATTCAATCGAGATACAATGCACCACTCTGCATAGAATACACTGCATTCAATCATGCTTCATGGAATCCACTGCATTCAATCGGGATCCGTTGGGCCACACTGCATGGAATCCACGGCATTCACTCAGTATCCATTGCAGCATGCTGCATGGATTACACTGCATCCAACCTGGATACATTGCCCCACGCTGCATGCAATCCACTGCGTTCACTCGGGATGCATTTTGCAACGCTGCATGGAATCCAGTGCATTCAATCACACTGCATGGAATCCATGCATTCAATCGTTATCAATTACACCAAGCTGCATGGAATCCACTTCATTCAATCGAGATACATTGCACCACTCTGCATAGAATCCACTGCATTCAATCACACTGCATGGAATCCACTCCATTCAATCGGGATACATTGGGCCACACTGCATGGACTCCACTGCATTCAATTGAGATATACTGCAGCACTCTGCATAGAATCCACTGCATTCAATCGTGCTTCATGGATTTCATTGCATTCAATCGGGATCCATTGGGCCACACTGCATGGAATCCACTGCATTCACTCGGGATCCATTACACAATTCTGCATTGACTCCACTGCATTAAATCTTGATGCATGGAATCCACTGCATTCAATTGGTATCAATTTCACAATGCTGCAGGGAATCCACTGCATTCAATCGGTATCCATTGCAGCATGCTGCATGGATTCCACTGCATTCAACCTGGATACATTGCCCCACGCTGCATGCAATCCACTGCATTCACTCGGGATGCATTTCACAACGCTGCATGGAATCCAGTGCATTCAACAACACTGCATGGAATCCACTGCATTCAATCGGTATCAGGTACACCAAGCTGCATGGAATCCACTTCATTCAATCGAGATACACTGCACCACTCTGATTAGAATCCACTGCATTCAATCACGCTGCATGGAATCCAATGCATTCAATAGGGATCCATTGGGCCACACTGCATGGAATCCACTGCATTCACTCGGGATCCATTTCACAACGCTGCATTGACTCCACTGCACTGAATCTTGATGAATGGAATCCACTGCTCAATTGGTATCAATTACACAATTCTGCAGGGAATCCAGTGCATTCAATCGGTATCCGTTGCAGCATGCTGCATGGATTCCACTGCATGCAACCTGGATACAATGCCCCACGCTGCATGCAATACACTGCATTCACTCAGGATGCATTTTAAAACGCTGCATGGAATCCAGTGCATTCAATCATTCCGCATGTAATTCAGTGCATCAATCTAGACCAATTGGGCCATGCTGCATGGAATCCACTGCATTCAATCAGGAAATATTGGGCCATGCTGCATGGAAGCCACTGCATTCCATCGGGATCCATTGGGCCAAGCTGCATGCAATCCACTGCATTCACTCCGGATGCATTTCACACTGCTGCATGGAATCCAGTGCATTCACTCGGGATGCATTGCACAACGCTGCATGGAATCCAGTGCATTCAATCATGCCACATGGAATCCACAGCATTAAAACAGGATCCATTGGGCCAAGCTGCATGCAATCCACTGTATTCACTCTGGATGCATTTCACACTGCTGCATGGAATCCAGTGCATTCAGTCACACTGCATGGAATCCATTGCATTGAATCGGTATCAATTACATCAAGCGGCATCGAATACATTTCAATAATCGAGATACATTGCACCACTCTGCATAGAATCCACTGCATTCAATAATGCTGCATGGGATCCCCTGCATTCAATCAGGTACCTTTGGGCACATTGCGTGAATCCTCTGCATTCCGTCAGGATCCAATGCACAATGCTGCATGGAATATACGGCATTCAATTGGGATACATTCGCCACACTGCATGGAATCAACTGCATTCAATCACGCTGCATGGATTCCACTTCATTCACTCGGGATGCATTTCACAACGCTGCATCGGATCCAGTGCATTCAATCATGCTTCATGGAATCCACTGCATTCAATCGGGATCCATTGGGCCACACTGCAAGGAATCCACTGCATTCACTCTGGATGCATTTCACACTGCTTCATTGAATCCACTGCATTGAATCTTGATGCATGGAATCCACTGCATTCAATTGGTATCAATTACACCAAGCTGCATGGAATCCACTTCATTCAATGGAGATACAATGCACCACTCTGATTAGAATCCACTGCATTCAATCACGCTGCATGGAATCCACTGCATTCAATCGGGATCCATTGGGCCACACTGCATGGAATCCACTGCATTCACTCGTGATCCATTTCACAATGCTGCATTGACTCCACAGCATTGAATCTTGATGCATGGAATCCACTGCATTCAATTGGTATCAATTACATAAGGCTGCAGGGAATCCACTGCATTCAATCGGTATCCGTTGCAGCATGCTGCATGGATTCCACTGCATCCAACCTGGATACATTGCCCCACGCTGCATGCAATCCACTGCATTCACTCGGAATGCATTTCACAATGCTGCATGTAATCCAGTGCATTCAGTCATGCCGCATGGAATCCAGTGCATTCAATCAGGATCCATTGGGCCATGCTGCATGGAAGCCACTGCATTCAATCGAGATACATTGCACCACTCTGCATAGAATCCACTGCAGTCAATAATGCTGCATGGGATCCCCTGCATTCAATCAGGTACCTTTGGGCCACATTGCGTGAATCCTCTGCATTCCGTCAGGATCCAATGCACAATGCTGCATGGAATATACGGCATTCAATTGGGATACATTCGCCACACTGCATGGAATCAACTGCATTCAATCACGCTGCATGGATTCCACTTCATTCACTCGGGATGCATTTCACAACGCTGCATCGGATCCAGTGCATTCACTCATGCTTCATGGAATCCACTGCATTCAATCGGGATCCATTGGGCCACACTGCAAGGAATCCACTGCATTCACTCTGGATGCATTTCACACTGCTTCATTGAATCCACTGCATTGAATCTTGATGCATGGAATCCACTGCATTCAATTGGTATCAATTACACCAAGCTGCATGGAATCCGCTTCATTCAATGGAGATACATTGCACCACTCTGATTAGAATCCAGTGCATTCAATCACACTGAATGGAATCCACTGCATTCAATCGGTATCAATTACACCAAGCTGCATGGAATCCACCTCATTCAATTGAGATATACTGCAGCACTCTGCATAGAATCCACTGCATTCAATCGTGCTTCATGGAATTCACTGCATTCAATCGGGATCCATTGGTCCACACTGCATGGAATCCACTGCATTCACTCGGGATCCATTGCACAAAGATGCATTGACTGCACTTCATTGAATCTTGATGCATGGAATCCACTGCATTCAATTGGTATCAATTTCACAATGCTGCAGGGAATCCACTGCATTCAATCGGTATCCATTGCCACATGCTGCATGGATTCCACTGCATCCAAACTGGATACATTGCCCCACGCTGCATGCAATCCACTGCATTCACTCGGGATGCATTTCACAACGCTTTATGGAATCCAGTGCATTCAATCATGCCGCTTGGAATCCAGTCCATTCAATCAGGATCAATTGGACCATGCTGCATGGAATCCACTGCATTCAATCAGGATCCATTGGGCCATGCTGCATGGAAGCCCCTGCATTCAGTCGGGATCCATTGGCCTACACTGCATGGAATCCACTGCATTCAATCGGGATCCATTGGGCCAGCTGCATGCAATCCACTTCATTCACTCTGAATGCATTACACAATGCTGAATGGAATGCAGTCCATTCAATCACACTGCATGCACTCCACTGCATTCAATCGGTATCAATTTCACCAAGCTGCATGGAATCAGCTTCATTCAACGGATTTACACTGCACCACCTGCATAGAATCCACTGCTTTCAATCACGCTGCATTGAATCCACTGAATTCAATCTGGATACATTGGACCACACTGCATGGAATCCACTGCATTCACTCGGGATCCATTTCACAACGCTGCATGGAAACCACTGCATTGAATCTTGATGCATGGAATCCACGGCCTTAAATTGTTATCAATTACACAATGCTGCATGGATTCCACTGCATGCAACCTGGTATCCATTGCAGCATGCTGCATGGATTCCACTGCATGCAACCTGGATACATTACCCCCTGCTGCATGCAATCCAGTGCATTCAATCTGGATCCATTGTGCTACGCTGCAATGAATCCACTGCATTCCATCGGGATCCATTTGGCCAAGCTGCATGTAATCCACTGCATTCACTCTGGATGAATTTCGCAACGCTGCATGGAATCCAGTGCATTCAATCACACTGCATGGAATCCATGCATTCAATCGGTATCAATTACACCAAGCTGCATGGAATCCACTTCATTCAATCGAGATACAATGCACCACTCTGCATTGAATCCACTACATTCAATCATGCTTCATGGAATCCACTCCATTCAATCGGGATCCTTTGTGCCACACTGCATGGACTCCACTGCATTCACTCTGGATCCATTTCACAACGCTGCATTGAATCCACAGCATTGATTCTTGATGCATGGAATCCACTTCTTCCAATTGGTATCAATTACACAATGCTGCAGGGAATCCAATGCATTCAATCGGTATCCATTGCCGCATGCTGCATGGATTCCACTGCATCCAACCTGGATACACTGCCCCAGGCTGCATGCAATTGAAAGCATTCACGCATGATGCATTTCACAACACAGCATGGAATCGACTGCATTCAATCATTCCGCATGGAATCCAGTGCATTCAATCAGGATCCATTGGGCCATGCTGCATGGAGGCCACTGCATTAAATCGAGATACAATGCACCACTCTGCATAGAATCCACTGCATTCAATCATGCTTCATGGAATCCACTGCATTCAATCGGGATCCGTTGGGCCACACTGCATGGAATCCACGGCATTCACTCAGTATCCATTGCAGCATGCTGCATGGATTCCACTGCATCCAACCTGGATACATTGCCCCACGCTGCATGCAATCCACTGCGTTCACTCGGGATGCATTGCACAACGCTGCATGGAATCCAGTGCATTCAATCATGCCACATGGAATCCACAGCATTAAAACAGGATCCATTGGGCCAAGCTGCATGCAATCCACTGTATTCACTCTGGATGCATTTCACACTGCTGCATGGAATCCAGTGCATTCAGTCACAGTGCATGGAATCCATTGCATTGAATCGGTATCAATTACATCAAGCGGCATCGAATACATTTCAATAATCGAGATACATTGCACCACTCTGCATAGAATCCACTGCATTCAATAATGCTGCATGGGATCCCCTGCATTCAATCAGGTACCTTTGGGTCACATTGCGTGAATCCTCTGCATTCCATCGGGATCCATTGCACAATGCTGCATGGAATATACGGCATTCAATTGGGATACATTCGCCACACTGCATGGAATCAACGGCATTCAATCACGCTGCATGGATTCCACTTCATTCACTCGGGATGCATTTCACAACGCTGCATCGGATCCAGTGCATTCAATCATGCTTCATGGAATCCACTGCATTCAATCGGGATCCATTGGGCCACACTGCAAGGAATCCACTGCATTCACTCTGGATGCATTTCACACTGCTTCATTGAATCCACTGCATTGAATCTTGATGCATGGATTGGTATCAATTACACCAAGCTGCATGGAATCCGCTTCATTCAATGGAGATACATTGCACCACTCTGATTAGAATCCACTGCATTCAATCACGCTGCATGGAATCCACTGCATTCAATCGGGATCCATTGGGCCACACTGCATGGAATCCACTGCATTCACTCGGGAACCATTTCACAACGCTGCATTGAATCCACAGCATTGAATCTTATGCATGGAATCCACTGCTCAATTGATTTCAATTACACAATTCTGCAGGGAATCCACTGCATTCAATCGGTATCCATTGCCGCATGCTGCATGGATTCCACTGCATGCAACCTGGATACATTGCCCCACGCTGCATGCAATCCACTGCATTCACTCTGGATGTATTTCACAACGCTGCATGGAATCCAGTGCATTCAATAATTCCACATGTAATTCAGTGCATCAATCAAGACCAATTGGGCCATGCTGCATGGAATCCACTGCATTCCATCAGGATCCATTGGGCCATGCTGCATGGAAGCCACTGCATTCAATCGGGATCCATTGGGCTACACTGCATGGAATCCACTGCCAATCTGGATCCATTCAATCATGCATCCATGGGCCACACTGCATGGAATCCAGTGCATTCAATCGAGATACATGCATCTGCACTCCACTGCATTCAATCACACTGCATGGAATCCACTCCATTCAATCGGGATCATTGGGCCACACTGCACCACTGCATTCACTCGGGATCCATTTCACAACGCTGCATGGAAACCATTGCATTGAATCTTGATGCATGGAATCCACGGCCTTAAATTGTTATCAATTACACAATGCGGCATGGATTCCACTGCATGCAACCTGGTATCCATTGCAGCATGCTGCATGGATTCCACTGCATGCAACCTGGATACATTACCCCCTGCTGCATGCAATCCAGTGCATTCAATCTGGATCCATTGTGCTACGCTGCAATGAATCCACTGCATTCCATCGGGATCCATTTGGCCAAGCTCCATGTAATCCACTGCATTCACTCTGGATGCATTACGCAACGCTGCATGGAATCCAGTGCATTCAATCACACTGCATGGAATCCATGCATTCAATCGTTATCAATTACACCAAGCTGCATGGAATCCACTTCATTCAATCGAGATACAATGCACCACTCTGCATTGAATCCACTACATTCAATCATGCTTCATGGAATCCACTGCATTCAATCGGGAGCCATTGGGCCACACTGCAAGGAATCCACTGCATTCACTCTGGATGCATTACACACTGCTTCATTGAATCCACTGCATTGAATCTTGATGCATGGATTGGTATCAATTACACCAAGCTGCATGGAATCTGCTTCATTCAATGGAGATACATTGCACCACTCTGATTAGAATCCACTGCATTCAATCACGCTGCATGGAATCCACTGCATTCAATCGGGATCCATTGGGCCACACTGCATGGAATCCACTGCATTCACTCGGGATCCATTTCACAACGCTGCATTGATTCCACTGCATTGAATCTTGATGCATGGAATCCACTGCTCAATTGGTATCAATTACACAATTCTGCAGGGAATCCAATGCATTCAATCGGTATCCATTGCCGCATGCTGCATGGATTCCACTGCATGCAACCTGGATACATTGCCCCACGCTGCATGCAATCCACTGCATTCACTCTGGATGTATTTCACAACGCTGCATGGAATCCAGTGCATTCAATCATTCCACATGTAATTCAGTGCATCAATCAAGACCAATTGGGCCATGCTGCATGGAATCCACTCCATTCAATCGGGATCCATTGGGCCACACTGCATTGAATCCACTGCATTCACTCGGGATCCATTTCACAACGCTGCATTGAATCCACAGCATTGAATCTTGATGCATGGAATCCACTGCATTCAATTGTTATCAATTACACAATGCTGCAGGGAATCCACTGCATTCAATCGGTATCCATTGCAGCATGCTGCATGGATTCCACTGCATCCAACCTGGATACATTGCCCCACACGGCATGCAATCCACTGCATTCACTCGGGATGCACTTCACAATGCTGCATTTAATCCAGTGCATTCAATCATGCCACATGGAATCCAGTGCATTCAATCAGGATCCATTGGGCCATGCTGCATGGAAGGCACTGCATTCAATCGAGATACAATGCACCACTCTGCATAGAATCCACTGCATTGAAACACGCCGCATGGAATCCACTGAATTCAATCGTGTTCCATTGGGCCACACTGCATGGGATCCACGGCATTCAATCAGGTACCATTGGGCCACGTTGCATGGAACCCACAGCATTCCATTGGGATCCATTGCACCATGCTGCATGGAATATACTGCATTCAAGCAGGATACATTTGCCAAAATTCATGGAATCCACTACATTCACTCGAGATGCATTACACATCACTGCATATAATCCAGTTCATTCAATCTTGCTGCATTGAATCCACTGCATTCAATTGGGATCTATTGCCCCACCCCTCATGCAATCCACTGCATTCACTCGGGATGCATTTCACACTGCTGCATGGAATCCAGTGCATTCATTCATGCCACATGGAATCCACAGCATTAAAACAGGATCCATTGGGCCAAGCTGCATGCAATCCACTGTATTCACTCTGGATGCATTTCACACTGCTGCATGGAATCCAGTGCATTTAGTCACACTGCATGGAATCCATTGCATTGAATCGGTATCAATTACATCAAGCGGCATCGAATACATTTCAATAATCGAGATACATTGCACCACTCTGCATAGAAATCCACTACATTCAATAATGCTGCATGGGATCCCCTGCATTCAATCAGGTAACTTTGGGCCACATTGCGTGAATCCTCTGCATTCCATCGGGATCCATTGCACAATGCTGCATGGAATATACGGCATTCAATTGGGATACATTCGCCACACTGCATGGAATCAACGGCATTCAATCACGCTGCATGGATTCCACTTCATTCACTCGGGATGCATTTCACAACACTGCATCGGATCCAGTGCATTCAATCATGCTTCATGGAATCCACTGCATTCAATCGGGATCCATTGGGCCACACTGCAAGGAATCCATTGCATTCATTCTGGATGCATTTCACACTGCTTCATTGAATCCACTGCATTGAATCTTGATGCATGGAATCCACTGCATTCAATCGGGATCCATTGGGCCACACTGCATGGAATCCACTGCATTCACTCGGCATCCATTTCACAACGCTGCATTGAATCCACTGCATTGAATCTTGATGCATGGAATCCACTGCTCAATTGGTATCAATTACACAATGCTGCAGGGAATCCACTGCATTCAATCGGTATCTGTTGCAGCATGCTGCATGGATTCCACTGCATGCAACCTGGATCCATTGCCCCACGCTGCATGCAATCGACTGCATTCACTCTTGATGTATTTCACAACGCTGCATGGAATCCAGTGCATTCAATCATTCCGCATGTAATTCAGTGCATCAATCAAGACCAATTGGGCCATGCTGCATGGAATCCACTGCATTCAATCAGGATCCATTGGGCCATGCTGCATGGACGCCACTGCATTCAATCGGGATCCATTGGGCTACACTTCATGGAATCCACGGCATTCAATCAGGATCCATTGGGCCAAGCTGCATGCAGTCCACTGCATTCACTCCGGATGCATTTCACACTGCTGAATGGAGTCCAGTGCATTCAATCACACTGCATTGAATCCATGCATTCAATCGGTATCAATTACACCAAGCTGCATGGAATCCACTTCATTCAATCGAGATACATTCCACCACTCTGCATAGTATCCACTGCATTCAATCACGCTGCTTGGAATCCACTGCATTCAATCGGGATCCATGTGCCACACTGCATGGAATCCACTGCATTCACTCGGGATCCATTTCACAACGCTGCATGGAAACCACTGCATTGAATCTTGATGCCTGGAATCCACGGCCTTAAATTGTTATCAATTACACAATGCGGCATGGATTCCACTGATGGAACCTGGTATCCATTGCAGCATTCTGCATGGATTCCACTGCATGCAACCTGGATACATTACCCCCTGCTGCATGCAATCCAGTGCATTCAATCTGGATCCATTGTGCTACGGTGCAATGAATCCACTGCATTCCATTGGGATCCATTTGGCCAAGCTGCATGTAATCCACTGCATTCACTCTGGATGCATTTCGCAACGCTGCATGGAATCCAGTGCATTCAATCACACTGCATGGAATCCATGCATTCAATCGGTATCAATTACACCAAGCTGCATGGAATCCACTTCATTCAATCGAGATACAATGCACCACTCTGAATTGAATCCACTACATTCAATCATGCTTCATGGAATCCACTCCATTCAATCGGGATCCATTGGGCCACACTGCATGGAATCCACTGCATTCACTCGGGATCCATTTCACAATGCTGCATTGAATCCACAGCATTGATTCTTGATGCATGGAATCCACTTCTTCCAATTGGTATCAATTACACAATGCTGCAGGGAATCCAATGCATTCAATCGGTATCCATTGCCGCATGCTGCATGGATTCCACTGCATCCAACCTGGATACACTGCCCCAGGCTGCATGCAATTGAAAGCATTCACGCATGATGCATTTCACAACACAGCATGGAATCGACTGCATTCAATCATTCCGCATGGAATCCAGTGCATTCAATCAGGATCCATTGGGCCATGCTGCATGGAGGCCACTGCATTCAATCGAGATACAATGCACCACTCTGCATAGAATCCACTGCATTCAATCATGCTTCATGGAATCCACTGCATTCAATCGGGATCCGTTGGGCCACACTGCATGGAATCCACGGCATTCACTCAGTATCCATTGCAGCATGCTGCATGGATTCCACTGCATCCAACCTGGATACATTGCCCCACGCTGCATGCAATCCACTGCGTTCACTCGGGATGCATTGCACACTGCTGCATGGAATCCAGTGCATTCAATCATGCCACATGGAATCCACAGCATTAAAACAGGATCCATTGGGCCAAGCTGCATGCAATCCACTGTATTCACTCTGGATGCATTTCACACTGCTGCATGGAATCCAGTGCATTCAGTCACAGTGCATGGAATCCATTGCATTGAATCGGTATCAATTACATCAAGCGGCATCGAATACATTTCAATAATCGAGATACATTGCACCACTCTGCATAGAATCCACTGCATTCAATAATGCTGCATGGGATCCCCTGCATTCAATCAGGTACCTTTGGGCCACATTGCATGAATCCTCTGCATTCCATCGGGATCCATTACACAATGCTGCATGGAATATACGGCATTCAATTGGGATACATTCGCCACACTGCATGGAATCAACTGCATTCAATCACGCTGCATGGATTCCACTTCATTCACTCGGGATGCATTTCACAACGCTGCATCGGATCCAGTGCATTCAATCATGCTTCATGGAATCCACTGCATTCAATCGGGATCCATTGGGCCACACTGCAAGGAATCCACTGCATTCACTCTGGATGCATTTCACACTGCTTCATTGAATCCACTGCATTGAATCTTGATGCATGGATTGGTATCAATTACACCAAGCTGCATGGAATCCGCTTCATTCAATGGAGATACATTGCACCACTCTGATTAGAATCCACTGCATTCAATCACGCTGCATGGAATCCACTGCATTCAATCGGGATCCATTGGGCCACACTGCATGGAATCCACTGCATTCACTCGGGATCCATTTCACAACGCTGCATTGAATCCAGAGCATTGAATCTTATGCATGGAATCCACTGCTCAATTGATTTCAATTACACAATTCTGCAGGGAATCCACTGCATTCAATCGGTATCCATTGCCGCATGCTGCATGGATTCCACTGCATGCAACCTGGATACATTGCCCCACGCTGCATGCAATCCACTGCATTCACTCTGGATGTATTTCACAACGGTGCATGGAATCCAGTGCATTCAATCATTCCACATGTAATTCAGTGCATCAATCAAGACCAATTGGGCCATGCTGCATGGAATCCACTGCATTCCATCAGGATCCATTGGGCCATGCTGCATGGAAGCCACTGCATTCAATCGGGATCCATTGGGCTACACTGCATGGAATCCACTGCATTCAATCTGGATCCATTGGGCCAAGCTGCATGCAATCCACTGCATTCACTCCGGATGCATTTCACACTGCTGCATGGAATCCAGTGCATTCAATCGAGATACATTGCACCACTCTGCATAGACTCCACTGCATTCAATCACACTGCATGGAATCCACTCCATTCAATCGGGATCCATTGGGCCACACTGCATGGAATCCACTGCATTCACTCGGGATCCATTTCACAACGCTGCATGGAAACCATTGCATTGAATCTTGATGCATGGAATCCACGGCCTTAAATTGTTATCAATTACACAATGCGGCATGGATTCCACTGCATGCAACCTGGTATCCATTGCAGCATGCTGCATGGATTCCACTGCATGCAACCTGGATACATTACCCCCTGCTGCATGCAATCCAGTGCATTCAATCTGGATCCATTGTGCTACGCTGCAATGAATCCACTGCATTCCATCGGGATCCATTTGGCCAAGCTGCATGTAATCCACTGCATTCACTCTGGATGCATTTTGCAACGCTGCATGGAATCCAGTGCATTCAATCACACTGCATGGAATCCATGCATTCAATCGATATCAATTACACCAAGCTGCATGGAATCCACTTCATTCAATCGAGATACAATGCACCACTCTGCATTGAATCCACTACATTCAATCATGCTTCATGGAATCCACTGCATTCAATCGGGAGCCATTGGGCCACACTGCAAGGAATCCACTGCATTCACTCTGGATGCATTACACACTGCTTCATTGAATCCACTGCATTGAATCTTGATGCATGGAATCCACTGCATTCAATTGGTATCAATTTCACAATGCTGCAGGTAATCCACTGCATTCAATCGGTATCCATTGCAGCATGCTGCATGGATTCCACTGCATCCAACCTGGATACATTGCCCCACACGGCATGCAATCCACTGCATTCACTCGGGATGCACTTCACAATGCTGCATTTAATCCAGTGCATTCAATCATGCCACATGGAATCCACTGCATTCAATCAGGATCCATTGGGCCATGCTGCATGGAAGGCACTGCATTCAATCGAGATACAATGCACCACTCTGCATAGAATCCACTGCATTGAAACACGCCGCATGGAATCCACTGAATTCAATCGTGTTCCATTGGGCCACACTGCATGGGATCCACGGCATTCAATCAGGTACCATTGGGCCACGTTGCATGGAACCCACAGCATTCCATTGGGATCCATTGCACCATGCTGCATGGAATATACTGCATTCAAGCCGGATACATTTGCCAAAATTCATGGAATCCACTACATTCACTCGAGATGCATTACACATCACTGCATATAATCCAGTTCATTCAATCTTGCTGCATTGAATCCACTGCATTCAATTGGGATATATTGCCCCACCCCTCATGCAATCCACTGCATTCACTCGGGATGCATTTCACACTGCTGCATGGAATCCAGTGCATTCATTCATGCCACATGGAATCCACAGCATTAAAACAGGATCCATTGGGCCAAGCTGCATGCAATCCACTGTATTCACTCTGGATGCATTTCACACTGCTGCATGGAATCCAGTGCATTCAGTCACACTGCATGGAATCCATTGCATTGAATCGGTATCAATTACATCAAGCGGCATAGAATACATTTCAATAATCGAGATACATTGCACCACTCTGCATAGAAATCCACTACATTCAATAATGCTGCATGGGATCCCCTGCATTCAATCAGGTAACTTTGGGCCACATTGCGTGAATCCTCTGCATTCCATCGGGATCCATTGCACAATGCTGCATGGAATATACGGCATTCAATTGGGATACATTCGCCACACTGCATGGAATCAACGGCATTCAATCACGCTGCATGGATTCCACTTCATTCACTCGGGATGCATTTCACAACACTGCATCGGATCCAGTGCATTCAATCATGCTTCATGGAATCCACTGCATTCAATCGGGATCCATTGGGCCACACTGCAAGGAATCCATTGCATTCATTCTGGATGCATTTCACACTGCTTCATTGAATCCACTGCATTGAATCTTGATGCATGGAATCCACTGCATTCAATCGGGATCCATTGGGCCACACTGCATGGAATCCACTGCATTCACTCGGGATCCATTTCACAACGCTGCATTGAATACACTGCATTGAATCTTGATGCATGGAATCCACTGCTCAATTGGTATCAATTACACAATGCTGCAGGGAATCCACTGCATTCAATCGGTATCTGTTGCAGCATGCTGCATGGATTCCACTGCATGCAACCTGGATCCATTGCCTCACGCTGCATGCAATCGACTGCATTCACTCTGGATGTATTTCACAACGCTGCATGGAATCCAGTGCATTCAATCATTCCGCATGTAATTCAGTGCATCAATCAAGACCAATTGGGCCATGCTGCATGGAATCCACTGCATTCAATCAGGATCCATTGGACCTTGCTGCATGGAAGCCACTGCATTCAATCGGGATCCATTGGGCTACACTTCATGGAATCCACGGCATTCAATCAGGATCCATTGGGCCAAGCTGCATGCAGTCCACTGCATTCACTCCGGATGCATTTCACACTGCTGCATGGAGTCCAGTGCATTCAATCACACTGCATTGAATCCATGCATTCAATCGGTATCAATTACACCAAGCTGCATGGAATCCACTTCATTCAATCGAGATACATTCCACCACTCTGCATAGAATCCACTGCATTCAATCACGCTGCTTGGAATCCACTGCATTCAATCGGGATCCATGGGCCACACTGCATGGAATCCACTGCATTCACTCGGGATCCATTTCACAACGCTGCATGGAAACCACTGCATTGAATCTTGATGCCTGGAATCCACGGCCTTAAATTGTTATCAATTACACAATGCGGCATGGATTCCACTGATGGAACCTGGTATCCATTGCAGCATTCTGCATGGATTCCACTCCATGCAACCTGGATACATTACCCCCTGCTGCATGCAATCCAGTGCATTCAATCTGGATCCATTGTGCTACGCTGCAATGAATCCACTGCATTCCATTGGGATCCATTTGGCCAAGCTGCATGTAATCCACTGCATTCCCTCTGGATGCATTTCGCAACGCTGCATGGAATCCAGTGCATTCAATCACACTGCATGGAATCCATGCATTCAATCGGTATCAATTACACCAAGCTGCATGGAATCCACTTCATTCAATCGAGAATGCACCACTCTGAATTGAATCCACTACATTCAATCATGCTTCATGGAATCCACTCCATTCAATCGGGATCCATTGGGCCACACTGCATGGAATCCACTGCATTCACTCGGGATCCATTTCACAATGCTGCATTGAATCCACAGCATTGATTCTTGATGCATGGAATCCACTTCTTCCAATTGGTATCAATTACACAATGCTGCAGGTAATCCAATGCATTCAATCGTTATCCGTTGCAGCATGCTGCATGGATTCCACTGCATCCAACCTGGATACACTGCCCCACGCTGCATGCAATCCACTGCATTCACACGTGATGCATTTCACAACGCAGCATGGAATCGAGTGCATTCAATCATTCCGCATGGAATCCAGTGCATTCAATCAGGATCCATTGGGCCATGCTGCATGGAGGCCACTGCATTCAATCGAGATACAATGCACCACTCTGCATAGAATCCACTGCATTCAATCATGCTTCATGGAATCCACTGCATTCAATCGGGATCCGTTGGGCCACACTGCATGGAATCCACGGCATTCACTCAGTATCCATTGCAGCATGCTGCATGGATTCCACTGCATCCAACCTGGATACATTGCCCCACGCTGCATGCAATCCACTGCGTTCACTCGGGATGCATTTTGCAACGCTGCATGGAATCCAGTGCATTCAATCACACTGCATGGAATCCATGCATTCAATCGTTATCAATTACACCAAGCTGCATGGAATCCACTTCATTCAATCGAGATACATTGCACCACTCTGCATAGAATCCACTGCATTCAATCACACTGCATGGAATCCACTCCATTCAATCGGGATACATTGGGCCACACTGCATGGACACCACTGCATTCAATTGAGATATACTTCAGCACTCTGCATAGAATCCACTGCATTCAATCGTGCTTCATGGAATTCACTGCATTCAATCGGGATCCATTGGGCCACACTGCATGGAATCCACTGCATTCACTCGGGATCCATTACACAATTCTGCATTGACTCCACTGCATTGAATCTTGATGCATGGAATCCACTGCATTCAATTGGTATCAATTTCACAATGCTGCAGGGAATCCACTGCATTCAATCGGGATGCATTTCACAACGCTGCATGGAATCCAGTGCATTCAATCACACTGCATGGAATCCACTGCATTCAATCGGTATCAGGTACACCAAGCTGCATGGAATCCACTTCATTCAATCGAGATACACTGCACCACTCTGATTAGAATCCACTGCATTCAATCACGCTGCATGGAATCCAATGCATTCAATCCGGATCCATTGGGCCACACTGCATGGAATCCACTGCATTCACTCGGGATCCATTTTACAACGCTGCATTGAATCCACAGCATTGAATCATATGCATGGAATCCACTGCTCAATTGAATTCAATTACACAATTCTGCAGGGAATCCACTGCATTCAATCGGTATCCATTGCCGCATGCTGCATGGATTCCACTGCATGCAACCTGGATACATTGCCCCACGCTGCATGCAATCCACTGCATTCACTCTGGATGTATTTCACAACGGTGCATGGAATCCAGTGCATTCAATCATTCCACATGTAATTCAGTGCATCAATCAAGACCAATTGGGCCATGCTGCATGGAATCCACTGCATTCCATCAGGATCCATTGGGCCATGCTGCATGGAAGCCACTGCATTCAATCGGGATCCATTGGGCTACACTGCATGGAATCCACTGCATTCAATCTGGATCCATTGGGCCAAGCTGCATGCAATCCACTGCATTCACTCCGGATGCATTTCACACTGCTGCATGGAATCCAGTGCATTCAATCGAGATACATTGCACCACTCTGCATAGACTCCACTGCATTCAATCACACTGCATGGAATCCACTCCATTCAATCGGGATCCATTGGGCCACACTGCATGGAATCCACTGCATTCACTCGGGATCCATTTCACAACGCTGCATGGAAACCATTGCATTGAATCTTGTTGCATGGAATCCACGGCCTTAAATTGTTATCAATTACACAATGCGGCATGGTTTCCACTGCATGCAACCTGGTATCCATTGCAGCATGCTGCATGGATTCCACTGCATGCAACCTGGATACATTACCCCCTGCTGCATGCAATCCAGTGCATTCAATCTGGATCCATTGTGCTACGCTGCAATGAATCCACTGCATTCCATCGGGATCCATTTGGCCAAGCTGCATGTAATCCACTGCATTCACTCTGGATGCATTTTGCAACGCTGCATGGAATCCAGTGCATTCAATCACACTGCATGGAATCCATGCATTCAATCGATATCAATTACACCAAGCTGCATGGAATCCACTTCATTCAATCGAGATACAATGCACCACTCTGCATTGAATCCACTACATTCAATCATGCTTCATGGAATCCACTGCATTCAATCGGGAGCCATTGGGCCACACTGCAAGGAATCCACTGCATTCACTCTGGATGCATTACACACTGCTTCATTGAATCCACTGCATTGAATCTTGATGCATGGATTGGTATCAATTACACCAAGCTGCATGGAATCTGCTTCATTCAATGGAGATACATTGCACCACTCTGATTAGAATCCACTGCATTCAATCACGCTGCTTGGAATCCACTGCATTCAATCGGGATCCATTGGGCCACACTGCATGGAATCCACTGCATTCACTCGGGATCCATTTCACAACGCTGCATTGATTCCACTGCATTGAATCTTGATGCATGGAATCCACTGCTCAATTGGTATCAATTACACAATTCTGCAGGGAATCCAATGCATTCAATCGGTATCCATTGCCGCATGCTGCATGGATTCCACTGCATGCAACCTGGATACATTGCCCCACGCTGCATTGAATCCACTGCATTCACTCGGGATCCATTTCACAACGCTGCATTGAATCCACAGCATTGAATCTTGATGCATGGAATCCACTGCATTCAATTGTTATCAATTACACAATGCTGCAGGGAATCCACTGCATTCAATCGGTATCCATTGCAGCATGCTGCATGGATTCCACTGCATCCAACCTGGATACATTGCCCCACACGGCATGCAATCCACTGCATTCACTCGGGATGCACTTCACAATGCTGCATTTAATCCAGTGCATTCAATCATGCCACATGGAATCCAGTGCATTCAATCAGGATCCATTGGGCCATGCTGCATGGAAGGCACTGCATTCAATCGAGATACAATGCACCACTCTGCATAGAATCCACTGCATTGAAACACGCCGCATGGAATCCACTGAATTCAATCGTGTTCCATTGGGCCACACTGCATGGGATCCACGGCATTCAATCAGGTACCATTGGGCCACGTTGCATGGAACCCACAGCATTCCATTGGGATCCATTGCACCATGCTGCATGGAATATACTGCATTCAAGCAGGATACATTTGCCAAAATTCATGGAATCCACTACATTCACTCGAGATGCATTACACATCACTGCATATAATCCAGTTCATTCAATCTTGCTGCATTGAATCCACTGCATTCAATTGGGATCTATTGCCCCACCCCTCATGCAATCCACTGCATTCACTCGGGATGCATTTCACACTGCTGCATGGAATCCAGTGCATTCATTCATGCCACATGGAATCCACAGCATTAAAACAGGATCCATTGGGCCAAGCTGCATGCAATCCACTGTATTCACTCTGGATGCATTTCACACTGCTGCATGGAATCCAGTGCATTCAGTCACACTGCATGGAATCCATTGCATTGAATCGGTATCAATTACATCAAGCGGCATAGAATACATTTCAATAATCGAGATACATTGCACCACTCTGCATAGAAATCCACTACATTCAATAATGCTGCATGGGATCCCCTGCATTCAATCAGTTAACTTTGGGCCACATTGCGTGAATCCTCTGCATTCCATCAGGATCCATTGCACAATGCTGCATGGAATATACGGCATTCAATTGGGATACATTCGCCACACTGCATGGAATCAACGGCATTCAATCACGCTGCATGGATTCCACTTCATTCACTCGGGATGCATTTCACAACACTGCATCGGATCCAGTGCATTCAATCATGCTTCATGGAATCCACTGCATTCAATCGGGATCCATTGGGCCACACTGCAAGGAATCCACTGCATTCATTCTGGATGCATTTCACACTGCTTCATTGAATCCACTGCATTGAATCTTGATGCATGGAATCCACTGCATTCAATCGGGATCCATTGGGCCACACTGCATGGAATCCACTGCATTCACTCGGGATCCATTTCACAACGCTGCATTGAATACACTGCATTGAATCTTGATGCATGGAATCCACTGCTCAATTGGTATCAATTACACAATGCTGCAGGGAATCCACTGCATTCAATCGGTATCTGTTGCAGCATGCTGCATGGATTCCACTGCATGCAACCTGGATCCATTGCCTCACGCTGCATGCAATCGACTGCATTCACTCTGGATGTATTTCACAACGCTGCATGGAATCCAGTGCATTCAATCATTCCGCATGTAATTCAGTGCATCAATCAAGACCAATTGGGCCATGCTGCATGGAATCCACTGCATTCAATCAGGATCCATTGGGCCATGCTGCATGGAAGCCACTGCATTCAATCGGGATCCATTGGGCTACACTTCATGGAATCCACGGCATTCAATCTGGATCCATTGGGCCAAGCTGCATGCAGTCCACTGCATTCACTCCGGATGCATTTCACACTGCTGAATGGAGTCCAGTGCATTCAATCACACTGCATTGAATCCATGCATTCAATCGGTATCAATTACACCAAGCTGCATGGAATCCACTTCATTCAATCGAGATACATTCCACCACTCTGCATAGAATCCACTGCATTCAATCACGCTGCTTGGAATCCACTGCATTCAATCGGGATCCATGGGCCACACTGCATGGAATCCACTGCATTCACTCGGGATCCATTTCACAACGCTGCATGGAAACCACTGCATTGAATCTTGATGCCTGGAATCCACGGCCTTAAATTGTTATCAATTACACAATGCGGCATGATTTCCACTGATGGAACCTGGTATCCATTGCAGCATTCTGCATGGATTCCACTGCATGCAACCTGGATACATTACCCCCTGCTGCATGCAATCCAGTGCATTCAATCTGGATCCATTGTGCTACGCTGCAATGAATCCACTGCATTCCATTGGGATCCATTTGGCCAAGCTGCATGTAATCCACTGCATTCACTCTGGATGCATTTCGCAACGCTGCATGGAATCCAGTGCATTCAATCACACTGCATGGAATCCATGCATTCAATCGGTATCAATTACACCAAGCTGCATGGAATCCACTTCATTCAATCGAGATACAATGCACCACTCTGCATTGAATCCACTACATTCAATCATGCGTCATGGAATCCACTCCATTCAATCGGGATCCATTGGGCCACACTGCATGGAATCCACTGCATTCACTCGGGATCCATTTCACAATGCTGCATTGAATCCACAGCATTGATTCTTGATGCATGGAATCCACTTCTTCCAATTGGTATCAATTACACAATGCTGCAGGTAATCCAATGCATTCAATCGTTATCCGTTGCAGCATGCTGCATGGATTCCACTGCATCCCACCTGGATACACTGCCCCACGCTGCATGCAATCCACTGCATTCACTCGGGATGCATTTCACAACGCTTTATGTAATCCAGTGCATTCAATCATGCCGCATGGAATCCAGTCCATTCAATCAGGATCAATTGGACGATGCTGCATGGAATCCACTGCATTCAATCAGGATCCATTGGGCCATGCTGCATGGAAGCCCCTGCATTCAGTCGGGATCCATTGGCCTACACTGCATGGAATCCACTGCATTCAATCTGGATCCATTGGGCCAGCTGCATGCAATCCACTTCATTCACTCTGAATGCATTACACAATGCTGCATGGAATGCAGTCCATTCAATCACACTGCATGCACTCCACTGCATTCAATCGGTATCAATTTCACCAAGCTGCATGGACTCAGCTTCATTCAATGGATTTACACTGCACCACCTGCATAGAATCCACTGCATTCAATCACGCTGCATTGAATCCACTGAATTCAATCTGGATACATTGGACCACACTGCATGGAATCCACTGGATTCACTCGGGATCCATTTCACAACGCTGCATGGAAACCACTGCATTGAATCTTGATGCATGGAATCCACGGCCTTAAATTGTTATCAGTTACACAATGCTGCATGGATTCCACTGCATGCAACCTGGTATCCATTGCAGCATGCTGCATGGATTCCACTGCATGCAACCTGGATACATTACCCCCTGCTGCATGCAATCCAGTGCATTCAATCTGGATCCATTGTGCTACGCTGCAATGAATCCACTGCATTCCATCGGGATCCATTTGGCCAAGCTGCATGTAATCCACTGCATTCACTCTGGATGCATTTCGCAACGCTGCATGGAATCCAGTGCATTCAATCACACTGCATGGAATCCATGCATTCAATCGGTATCAATTACACCAAGCTGCATGGAATCCACTTCATTCAATCGAGATACAATGCACCACTCTGCATTGAATCCACTACATTCAATCATGCTTCATGGAATCCACTCCATTCAATCGGGATCCATTGGGCCACACTGCACGGACTCCACTGCATTCACTCGGGATCCATTTCACAACGCTGCATTGAATCCACAGCATTGATTCTTGATGCATGGAATCCACTTCTTCCAATTGGTATCAATTACACAATGCTGCAGGGAATCCAATGCATTCAATCGGTATCCATTGCCGCATGCTGCATGGATTCCACTGCATCCAACCTGGATACACTGCCCCATGCTGCATGCAATTGAAAGCATTCACGCATGATGCATTTCACAACACAGCATGGAATCGACTGCATTCAATCATTCCGCATGGAATCCAGTGCATTCAATCAGGATCCATTGGGCCATGCTGCATGGAGGCCACTGTATTAAATCGAGATACAATGCACCACTCTGCATAGAATCCACTGCATTAAATCATGCTTCATTGAATCCACTGCATTCAATCGGGATCCGTTGGGCCACACTGCATGGAATCCACGGCATTCACTCAGTATCCATTGCAGCATGCTGCATGGATTCCACTGCATCCAACCTGGATATATTACCCCACGCTGCATGCAATCCACTGCGTTCACTCGGGATGCATTTCACAACGCTGCATGGAATCCAGTGCATTCAATCATGCCACATGGAATCCACAGCATTAAAACAGGATCCATTGGGCCAAGCTGCATGCAATCCACTGTATTCACTCTGGATGCATTTCACACTGCTGCATGGAATCCAGTGCATTCAGTCACAGTGCATGGAATCCATTGCATTGAATCGGTATCAATTACATCAAGCGGCATCGCATACATTTCAATAATCGAGATACATTGCACCACTCTGCATAGAATCCACTGCATTCAATAATGCTGCATGGGATCCCCTGCATTCAATCAGGTACCTTTGGGCCACATTGCGTGAATCCTCTGCATTCCATCGGGACCCATTGCACAATGCTGCATGGAATATACGGCATTCAATTGGGATACATTCGCCACACTGCATGGAATCAACGGCATTCAATCACGCTGCATGGATTCCACTTCATTCACTCGGGATGCATTTCACAATGCTGCATCGGATCCAGTGCATTCAATCATGCTTCATGGAATCCACTGCATTCAATCGGGATCCATTGGGCCACACTGCAAGGAATCCACTGCATTCACTCTGGATGCATTTCACACTGCTTCATTGAATCCACTGCATTGAATCTAGATGCATGGATTGGTATCAATTACACCATGCTGCATGGAATCCGCTTCATTCAATGGAGATACATTGCACCACTCTGATTAGAATCCACTGCATTCAATCACGCTGCATGGAATCCACTGCATTCAATCGGGATCCATTGGGCCACACTGCATGGAATCCACTGCATTCACTCGGGATCCATTTCACAATGCTGCATTGAATCCACAGCATTGAATCTTATGCATGGAATCCACTGCTCAATTGATTTCAATTACACAATTCTGCAGGGAATCCACTGCATTCAATCGGTATCCATTGCCGCATGCTGCATGGATTCCACTGCATGCAACCTGGATACATTGCCCCACGCTGCATGCAATCCACTGCATTCATTCTGGATGTATTTCACAACGCTGCATGGAATCCAGTGCATTCAATTATTCCACATGTAATTCAGTGCATCAATCAAGACCAATTGGGCCATGCTGCATGGAATCCACTGCATTCCATCAGGATCCATTGGGCCATGCTGCATGGAATCCACTGCATTCAATCTGGATCCATTGGGCCAAGCTGCATGCAATCCACTGCATTCACTCCGGATGCATTTCACACTGCTGCATGGAATCCTGTGCATTCAATCGAGATACATTGCACCACTCTGCATAGACTCCACTGCATTCAATCACACTGCATGGAATCCACTCCATTCAATCGGGATCCATTGGGCCACACTGCATGGAATCCACTGCATTCACTCGGGATCCATTTCACAACGCTGCATGGAAACCATTGCATTGAATCTTGATGCATGGAATCCACGGCCTTAAATTGTTATCAATTACACAATGCGGCATGGATTCCACTGCATGCAACCTGGTATCCATTGCAGCATGCTGCATGGATTCCACTGCATGCAACCTGGATACATTACCCCCTGCTGCATGCAATCCAGTGCATTCAATCTGGATCCATTGTGCTACGCTGCAATGAATCCACTGCATTCCATCGGGATCCATTTGGCCAAGCTGCATGTAATCCACTGCATTCACTCTGGATGCATTTTGCAACGCTGCATGGAATCCAGTGCATTCAATCACACTGCATGGAATCCATGCATTCAATCGTTATCAATTACACCAAGCTGCATGGAATCCACTTCATTCAATCGAGATACAATGCACCACTCTGCATTGAATCCACTACATTCAATCATGCTTCATGGAATCCACTGCATTCAATCGGGAGCCATTGGGCCACACTGCAAGGAATCCACTGCATTCACTCTGGATGCATTACACACTGCTTCATTGAATCCACTGCATTGAATCTTGATGCATGGATTGGTATCAATTACACCAAGCTGCATGGAATCTGCTTCATTCAATGGAGATACATTGCACCACTCTGATTAGAATCCACTGCATTCAATCACGCTGCATGAAATCCACTGCATTCAATCGGGATCCATTGGGCCACACTGCATGGAATCCACTGCATTCACTCGGGATCCATTTCACAACGCTGCATTGATTCCACTGCATTGAATCTTGATGCATGGAATCCACTGCTCAATTGGTATCAATTACACAATTCTGCAGGGAATCCAATGCATTCAATCGGTATCCATTGCCGCATGCTGCATGGATTCCACTGCATGCAACCTGGATACATTGCCCCACGCTGCATGCAATCCACTGCATTCACTCTGGATGTATTTCACAACGCTGCATGGAATCCAGTGCATTCAATCATTCCACATGTAATTCAGTGCATCAATCAAGACCAATTGGGCCATGCTGCATGGAATCCACTCCATTCAATCGGGATCCATTGGGCCACACTGCATTGAATCCACTGCATTCACTCGGGATCCATTTCACAACGCTGCATTGAATCCACAGCATTGAATCTTGATGCATGGAATCCACTGCATTCAATTGTTATCAATTACACAATGCTGCAGGGAATCCACTGCATTCAATCGGTATCCATTGCCGCATGCTGCATGGATTCCACTGCATCCAACCTGGATACATTGCCCCACACGGCATGCAATCCACTGCATTCACTCGGGATGCACTTCACAATGCTGCATTTAATCCAGTGCATTCAATCATGCCACATGGAATCCAGTGCATTCAATCAGGATCCATTGGGCCATGCTGCATGGAAGGCACTGCATTCAATCGAGATACAATTCACCACTCTGCATAGAATCCACTGCATTGAAACACGCCGCATGGAATCCACTGAATTCAATCGTGTTCCATTGGGCCACACTGCATGGGATCCACGGCATTCAATCAGGTATCATTGGGCCACGTTGCATGGAACCCACAGCATTCCATTGGGATCCATTGCACCATGCTGCATGGAATATACTGTATTCAAGCAGGATACATTTGCCAAAATTCATGGAATCCACTACATTCACTCGAGATGCATTACACATCACTGCATATAATCCAGTTCATTCAATCTTGCTGCATTGAATCCACTGCATTCAATCGGGATCTATTGCCCCACCCCTCATGCAATCCACTGCATTCACTCGGGATGCATTTCACACTGCTGCATGGAATCCAGTGCATTCATTCATGCCACATGGAATCCACAGCATTTAAACAGGATCCATTGGGCCAAGCTGCATGCAATCCACTGTATTCACTCTGGATGCATTTCACACTGCTGCATGGAATCCAGTGCATTCAGTCACACTGCATGGAATCCATTGCATTGAATCGGTATCAATTACATCAAGCGGCATAGAATACATTTCAATAATCGAGATACATTGCACCACTCTGCATAGAAATCCACTACATTCAATAATGCTGCATGGGATCCCCTGCATTCAATCAGGTAACTTTGGGCCACATTGCGTGAATCCTCTGCATTCCATCAGGATCCATTGCACAATGCTGCATGGAATATACGGCATTCAATTGGGATACATTCGCCACACTGCATGGAATCAACGGCATTCAATCACGCTGCATGGATTCCACTTCATTCACTCGGGATGCATTTCACAACACTGCATCGGATCCAGTGCATTCAATCATGCTTCATGGAATCCACTGCATTCAATCGGGATCCATTGGGCCACACTGCAAGGAATCCACTGCATTCATTCTGGATGCATTTCACACTGCTTCATTGAATCCACTGCATTGAATCTTGATGCATGGAATCCACTGCATTCAATCGGGATCCATTGGGCCACACTGCATGGAATCCACTGCATTCACTCGGGATCCATTTCACAACGCTGCATTGATTCCACTGCATTGAATCTTGATGCATGGAATCCACTGCTCAATTGGTATCAATTACACAATGCTGCAGGGAATCCACTGCATTCAATCGGTATCTGTTGCAGCATGCTGCATGGATTCCACTGCATGCAACCTGGATCCATTGCCTCACGCTGCATGCAATCGACTGCATTCACTCTGGATGTATTTCACAACGCTGCATGGAATCCAGTGCATTCAATCTTTCCGCATGTAATTCAGTGCATCAATCAAGACCAATTGGGCCATGCTGCATGGAATCCACTGCATTCAATCAGGATCCATTGGGCCATGCTGCATGGAAGCCACTGCATTCAATCGGGATCCATTGGGCTACACTTCATGGAATCCACGGCATTCAATCAGGATCCATTGGGCCAAGCTGCATGCAGTCCACTGCATTCACTCCGGATGCATTTCACACTGCTGAATGGAGTCCAGTGCATTCAATCACACTGCATTGAATCCATGCATTCAATCGGTATCAATTACACCAAGCTGCATGGAATCCACTTCATTCAATCGAGATACATTCCACCACTCTGCATAGAATCCACTGCATTCAATCACGCTGCTTGGAATCCACTGCATTCAATCGGGATCCATGGGCCACACTGCATGGAATCCACTGCATTCACTCGGGATCCATTTCACAACGCTGCATGGAAACCACTGCATTGAATCTTGATGCATGGAATCCACGGCCTTAAATTGTTATCAATTACACAATGCGGCATGGATTCCACTGATGGAACCTGGTATCCATTGCAGCATTCTGCATGGATTCCACTGCATGCAACCAAGATACATTACCCCCTGCTGCATGCAATCCAGTGCATTCAATCTGGATCCATTGTGCTACGGTGCAAAGAATCCACTGCATTCCATTGGGATCCATTTGGCCAAGCTGCATGTAATCCACTGCATTCACTCTGGATGCATTTCGCAACGCTGCATGGAATCCAGTGCATTCAATCACACTGCATGGAATCCATGCATTCAATCGGTATCAATTACACCAAGCTGCATGATATCCACTTCATTCAATCGAGATACAATGCACCACTCTGAATTGAATCCACTACATTCAATCATGCTTCATGGAATCCACTCCATTCAATCGGGATCCATTGGGCCACACTGCATGGAATCCACTGCATTCACTCGGGATCCATTTCACAATGCTGCATTGAATTCACAGCATTGATTCTTGATGCATGGAATCCACTTCTTCCAATTGGTATCAATTACACAATGCTGCAGGTAATCCAATGCATTCAATCGTTATCCGTTGCAGCATGCTGCATGGATTCCACTGCATCCAACCTGGATACACTGCCCCAGGCTGCATGGAATCCACTGCATTCACGCGTGATGCATTTCACAACGCAGCATGGAATCGAGTGCATTCAATCATTCCGCATGGAATCCAGTGCATTCAATCAGGATCCATTGGGCCATGCTGCATGGAGGCCACTGCATTCAATCGAGATACAATGCACCACTCTGCATAGACTCCACTGCATTCAATCATGCTTCATGGAATCCACTGCATTCAATCGGGATCCGTTGGTCCACACTGCATGGAATCCACGGCATACACTCAGTATCCATTGCAGCATGCTGCATGGATTCCACTGCATCCAACCTGGATACATTGCCCCACGCTGCATGCAATCCACTGCGTTCACTCGGGATGCATTTCACAACGCTGCATGGAATCCAGTGCATTCAATCATGCCACATGGAATCCACAGCATTAAAACAGGATCCATTGGGCCAAGCTGCATGCAATCCACTGTATTCACTCTGGGTGCATTTCACACTGCTGCATGGAATCCAGTGCATTCAGTCACACTGCAAGGAATCCATTCCATTGAATCAGTATCAATAACATTAAGCGGCATAGAATACATTTCAATAATCGAGATACATTGCACCACTCTGCCTAGAATTCACTGCATTCAATAATGCTGCATGGGATCCCCTGCATTCAATCAGGTACCTTTGGGCCACATTGCGTGAATCCTCTGCATTCCATCAGGATCCATTGCACAATGCTGCATGGAATATACGGCATTCAATTGGGATACATTCGCCACACTGCATGGAATCAACTGCATTCAATCACGCTGCATGGATTCCACTTCATTCACTCGGGATGCATTTCACAACGCTGCATCGGATCCAGTGCATTCAATCATGCTTCATGGAATCCACTGCATTCAATCGGGATCCATTGGGCCACACTGCAAGGAATCCACTGCATTCACTCTGGATGCATTTCACACTGCTTCATTGAATCCACTGCATTGAATCATGATGCATGGAATCCACTGCATTCAATTGGTATCAATTACACCAAGCTGCATGGAATCCGCTTCATTCAATGGAGATACATTGCACCACTCTGATTGGAATCCACTGCATTCAATCACGCTGCATGGAATCCACTGCATTCAATCGGGATTCATTGGGCCACACTGCATGGAATCCACTGCATTCAGTCGGGTCCATTTCACAACGCTGCATTGAATACACTGCATTGAATCTTGATGCATGTAATCCACTGCTCAATTGGTATCAATTACACAATACTGCAGGGAATCCACTGCATTCAATCGGTATCCATTGCCGCATGCTGCATGGATTCCACTCCATGCAACCTGGATACATTGCCCCACGCTGCATGCAATCCACTGTATTCACTCTGGATGTATTTCACAACGCTGCATGGAATCCAGTGCATGCAATCATTCCGCATGTAATTCAGTGCATCAAGGAAGACAATTTGGGCCATGCTGCATGGAATCCACTGCATTCAATCAGGATCCATTGGGCCATGCTGCATGGAAGCCACTGCACTCAATCGGGATACATTGCACTATGCTGCATGGAATCCACGGCATTCACTCAGTATCCATTGCAGCATGCTGCATAGATTCCACTGCGTCCAACCTGGATACATTGCCCCACGCTGCATGCAATCCACTGCGTTCACTCGGGAAGCATTTCACAAAGCTTCATGGAATCCAGTGCATTCAATCATGCCACATGGAATCCACAGCATTTAAATAGGATCCATTGGGCCAAGCTGCATGCAATCCACTGTATTCACTCTGGATGCATTTCACACTGCTGCATGGAATCCAGTGCATTCAATCACACTGCATGGAATCCATTGCATTCAATCGGTATCAATTACACCAAGCTGCATGGAATCCACCTCATTCAATTGAGATATACTGCAGCATTCTGCATAGAATCCACTGCATTCAATCGTGCTTCATGGAATTCACTGCATTCAATCGGGATCCATTGGTCCACACTGCATGGAATCCACTGCATTCACTCTGGATCCATTGCACAATGCTGCATTGACTCCACTGCATTGAATCTTGATGCATGGAATCCACTGCATTCAATTGGTATCAATTTCACAATGCTACAGGGAATCCACTGATTTAAATCGGTATCCATTGCAGCATGCTGCATGGATTCCACTGCATCCAACCTGGATACACTCCCCCACACTGCATGTAATCCGCTGAATTCAATCGGGATGCATTTCACAAGGCTGCATAAAATCCAGTGCATTCAATCATGCCGCATGGAATCCACTGCATTCAATCAGGTTCTATTAGGCCATGGTGCATGGAAGCCACTGCATTCAATTGGGTATATTGTGGTACGCTGCATGGATTCCACTGCATTCAATCGGGATCTATTGTGCCAAGCTGCATGCAATCCACTGCAGTCACTCTGGATGCATTTCACACTGCTGCATGGAATCCAGTGCATTCAGTCACACTGCATGGAATCCATTGCATTGAATCGGTATCAATTACATCAAGCGGCATCGCATACATTTCAATAATCGAGATACATTGCACCACTCTGCATAGAATCCACTGCATTCAATAATGCTGCATGGGATCCCCTGCATTCAATCAGGTACCTTTGGGCCACATTGCGTGAATCCTCTGCATTCCATCGGGACCCATTGCACAATGCTGCATGGAATATACGGCATTCAATTGGGATACATTCGCCACACTGCATGGAATCAACGGCATTCAATCACGCTGCATGGATTCCACTTCATTCACTCGGGATGCATTTCACAATGCTGCATCGGATCCAGTGCATTCAATCATGCTTCATGGAATCCACTGCATTCAATCGGGATCCATTGGGCCACACTGCAAGGAATCCACTGCATTCACTCTGGATGCATTTCACACTGCTTCATTGAATCCACTGCATTGAATCTAGATGCATGGATTGGTATCAATTACACCATGCTGCATGGAATCCGCTTCATTCAATGGAGATACATTGCACCACTCTGATTAGAATCCACTGCATTCAATCACGCTGCATGGAATCCACTGCATTCAATCGGGATCCATTGGGCCACACTGCATGGAATCCACTGCATTCACTCGGGATCCATTTCACAATGCTGCATTGAATCCACAGCATTGAATCTTATGCATGGAATCCACTGCTCAATTGATTTCAATTACACAATTCTGCAGGGAATCCACTGCATTCAATCGGTATCCATTGCCGCATGCTGCATGGATTCCACTGCATGCAACCTGGATACATTGCCCCACGCTGCATGCAATCCACTGCATTCATTCTGGATGTATTTCACAACGCTGCATGGAATCCAGTGCATTCAATTATTCCACATGTAATTCAGTGCATCAATCAAGACCAATTGGGCCATGCTGCATGGAATCCACTGCATTCCATCAGGATCCATTGGGCCATGCTGCATGGAATCCACTGCATTCAATCTGGATCCATTGGGCCAAGCTGCATGCAATCCACTGCATTCACTCCGGATGCATTTCACACTGCTGCATGGAATCCTGTGCATTCAATCGAGATACATTGCACCACTCTGCATAGACTCCACTGCATTCAATCACACTGCATGGAATCCACTCCATTCAATCGGGATCCATTGGGCCACACTGCATGGAATCCACTGCATTCACTCGGGATCCATTTCACAACGCTGCATGGAAACCATTGCATTGAATCTTGATGCATGGAATCCACGGCCTTAAATTGTTATCAATTACACAATGCGGCATGGATTCCACTGCATGCAACCTGGTATCCATTGCAGCATGCTGCATGGATTCCACTGCATGCAACCTGGATACATTACCCCCTGCTGCATGCAATCCAGTGCATTCAATCTGGATCCATTGTGCTACGCTGCAATGAATCCACTGCATTCCATCGGGATCCATTTGGCCAAGCTGCATGTAATCCACTGCATTCACTCTGGATGCATTTTGCAACGCTGCATGGAATCCAGTGCATTCAATCACACTGCATGGAATCCATGCATTCAATCGTTATCAATTACACCAAGCTGCATGGAATCCACTTCATTCAATCGAGATACAATGCACCACTCTGCATTGAATCCACTACATTCAATCATGCTTCATGGAATCCACTGCATTCAATCGGGAGCCATTGGGCCACACTGCAAGGAATCCACTGCATTCACTCTGGATGCATTACACACTGCTTCATTGAATCCACTGCATTGAATCTTGATGCATGGATTGGTATCAATTACACCAAGCTGCATGGAATCTGCTTCATTCAATGGAGATACATTGCACCACTCTGATTAGAATCCACTGCATTCAATCACGCTGCATGAAATCCACTGCATTCAATCGGGATCCATTGGGCCACACTGCATGGAATCCACTGCATTCACTCGGGATCCATTTCACAACGCTGCATTGATTCCACTGCATTGAATCTTGATGCATGGAATCCACTGCTCAATTGGTATCAATTACACAATTCTGCAGGGAATCCAATGCATTCAATCGGTATCCATTGCCGCATGCTGCATGGATTCCACTGCATGCAACCTGGATACATTGCCCCACGCTGCATGCAATCCACTGCATTCACTCTGGATGTATTTCACAACGCTGCATGGAATCCAGTGCATTCAATCATTCCACATGTAATTCAGTGCATCAATCAAGACCAATTGGGCCATGCTGCATGGAATCCACTCCATTCAATCGGGATCCATTGGGCCACACTGCATTGAATCCACTGCATTCACTCGGGATCCATTTCACAACGCTGCATTGAATCCACAGCATTGAATCTTGATGCATGGAATCCACTGCATTCAATTGTTATCAATTACACAATGCTGCAGGGAATCCACTGCATTCAATCGGTATCCATTGCCGCATGCTGCATGGATTCCACTGCATCCAACCTGGATACATTGCCCCACACGGCATGCAATCCACTGCATTCACTCGGGATGCACTTCACAATGCTGCATTTAATCCAGTGCATTCAATCATGCCACATGGAATCCAGTGCATTCAATCAGGATCCATTGGGCCATGCTGCATGGAAGGCACTGCATTCAATCGAGATACAATGCACCACTCTGCATAGAATCCACTGCATTGAAACACGCCGCATGGAATCCACTGAATTCAATCGTGTTCCATTGGGCCACACTGCATGGGATCCACGGCATTCAATCAGGTATCATTGGGCCACGTTGCATGGAACCCACAGCATTCCATTGGGATCCATTGCACCATGCTGCATGGAATATACTGTATTCAAGCAGGATACATTTGCCAAAATTCATGGAATCCACTACATTCACTCGAGATGCATTACACATCACTGCATATAATCCAGTTCATTCAATCTTGCTGCATTGAATCCACTGCATTCAATCGGGATCTATTGCCCCACCCCTCATGCAATCCACTGCATTCACTCGGGATGCATTTCACACTGCTGCATGGAATCCAGTGCATTCATTCATGCCACATGGAATCCACAGCATTTAAACAGGATCCATTGGGCCAAGCTGCATGCAATCCACTGTATTCACTCTGGATGCATTTCACACTGCTGCATGGAATCCAGTGCATTCAGTCACACTGCATGGAATCCATTGCATTGAATCGGTATCAATTACATCAAGCGGCATAGAATACATTTCAATAATCGAGATACATTGCACCACTCTGCATAGAAATCCACTACATTCAATAATGCTGCATGGGATCCCCTGCATTCAATCAGGTAACTTTGGGCCACATTGCGTGAATCCTCTGCATTCCATCAGGATCCATTGCACAATGCTGCATGGAATATACGGCATTCAATTGGGATACATTCGCCACACTGCATGGAATCAACGGCATTCAATCACGCTGCATGGATTCCACTTCATTCACTCGGGATGCATTTCACAACACTGCATCGGATCCAGTGCATTCAATCATGCTTCATGGAATCCACTGCATTCAATCGGGATCCATTGGGCCACACTGCAAGGAATCCACTGCATTCATTCTGGATGCATTTCACACTGCTTCATTGAATCCACTGCATTGAATCTTGATGCATGGAATCCACTGCATTCAATCGGGATCCATTGGGCCACACTGCATGGAATCCACTGCATTCACTCGGGATCCATTTCACAACGCTGCATTGATTCCACTGCATTGAATCTTGATGCATGGAATCCACTGCTCAATTGGTATCAATTACACAATGCTGCAGGGAATCCACTGCATTCAATCGGTATCTGTTGCAGCATGCTGCATGGATTCCACTGCATGCAACCTGGATCCATTGCCTCACGCTGCATGCAATCGACTGCATTCACTCTGGATGTATTTCACAACGCTGCATGGAATCCAGTGCATTCAATCTTTCCGCATGTAATTCAGTGCATCAATCAAGACCAATTGGGCCATGCTGCATGGAATCCACTGCATTCAATCAGGATCCATTGGGCCATGCTGCATGGAAGCCACTGCATTCAATCGGGATCCATTGGGCTACACTTCATGGAATCCACGGCATTCAATCAGGATCCATTGGGCCAAGCTGCATGCAGTCCACTGCATTCACTCCGGATGCATTTCACACTGCTGAATGGAGTCCAGTGCATTCAATCACACTGCATTGAATCCATGCATTCAATCGGTATCAATTACACCAAGCTGCATGGAATCCACTTCATTCAATCGAGATACATTCCACCACTCTGCATAGAATCCACTGCATTCAATCACGCTGCTTGGAATCCACTGCATTCAATCGGGATCCATGGGCCACACTGCATGGAATCCACTGCATTCACTCGGGATCCATTTCACAACGCTGCATGGAAACCACTGCATTGAATCTTGATGCATGGAATCCACGGCCTTAAATTGTTATCAATTACACAATGCGGCATGGATTCCACTGATGGAACCTGGTATCCATTGCAGCATTCTGCATGGATTCCACTGCATGCAACCAAGATACATTACCCCCTGCTGCATGCAATCCAGTGCATTCAATCTGGATCCATTGTGCTACGGTGCAAAGAATCCACTGCATTCCATTGGGATCCATTTGGCCAAGCTGCATGTAATCCACTGCATTCACTCTGGATGCATTTCGCAACGCTGCATGGAATCCAGTGCATTCAATCACACTGCATGGAATCCATGCATTCAATCGGTATCAATTACACCAAGCTGCATGATATCCACTTCATTCAATCGAGATACAATGCACCACTCTGAATTGAATCCACTACATTCAATCATGCTTCATGGAATCCACTCCATTCAATCGGGATCCATTGGGCCACACTGCATGGAATCCACTGCATTCACTCGGGATCCATTTCACAATGCTGCATTGAATTCACAGCATTGATTCTTGATGCATGGAATCCACTTCTTCCAATTGGTATCAATTACACAATGCTGCAGGTAATCCAATGCATTCAATCGTTATCCGTTGCAGCATGCTGCATGGATTCCACTGCATCCAACCTGGATACACTGCCCCAGGCTGCATGGAATCCACTGCATTCACGCGTGATGCATTTCACAACGCAGCATGGAATCGAGTGCATTCAATCATTCCGCATGGAATCCAGTGCATTCAATCAGGATCCATTGGGCCATGCTGCATGGAGGCCACTGCATTCAATCGAGATACAATGCACCACTCTGCATAGACTCCACTGCATTCAATCATGCTTCATGGAATCCACTGCATTCAATCGGGATCCGTTGGTCCACACTGCATGGAATCCACGGCATACACTCAGTATCCATTGCAGCATGCTGCATGGATTCCACTGCATCCAACCTGGATACATTGCCCCACGCTGCATGCAATCCACTGCGTTCACTCGGGATGCATTTCACAACGCTGCATGGAATCCAGTGCATTCAATCATGCCACATGGAATCCACAGCATTAAAACAGGATCCATTGGGCCAAGCTGCATGCAATCCACTGTATTCACTCTGGGTGCATTTCACACTGCTGCATGGAATCCAGTGCATTCAGTCACACTGCAAGGAATCCATTCCATTGAATCAGTATCAATAACATTAAGCGGCATAGAATACATTTCAATAATCGAGATACATTGCACCACTCTGACTAGAATTCACTGCATTCAATAATGCTGCATGGGATCCCCTGCATTCAATCAGGTACCTTTGGGCCACATTGCGTGAATCCTCTGCATTCCATCAGGATCCATTGCACAATGCTGCATGGAATATACGGCATTCAATTGGGATACATTCGCCACACTGCATGGAATCAACTGCATTCAATCACGCTGCATGGATTCCACTTCATTCACTCGGGATGCATTTCACAACGCTGCATCGGATCCAGTGCATTCAATCATGCTTCATGGAATCCACTGCATTCAATCGGGATCCATTGGGCCACACTGCAAGGAATCCACTGCATTCACTCTGGATGCATTTCACACTGCTTCATTGAATCCACTGCATTGAATCATGATGCATGGAATCCACTGCATTCAATTGGTATCAATTACACCAAGCTGCATGGAATCCGCTTCATTCAATGGAGATACATTGCACCACTCTGATTGGAATCCACTGCATTCAATCACGCTGCATGGAATCCACTGCATTCAATCGGGATTCATTGGGCCACACTGCATGGAATCCACTGCATTCAGTCGGGTCCATTTCACAACGCTGCATTGAATACACTGCATTGAATCTTGATGCATGTAATCCACTGCTCAATTGGTATCAATTACACAATACTGCAGGGAATCCACTGCATTCAATCGGTATCCATTGCCGCATGCTGCATGGATTCCACTCCATGCAACCTGGATACATTGCCCCACGCTGCATGCAATCCACTGTATTCACTCTGGATGTATTTCACAACGCTGCATGGAATCCAGTGCATGCAATCATTCCGCATGTAATTCAGTGCATCAAGGAAGACAATTTGGGCCATGCTGCATGGAATCCACTGCATTCAATCAGGATCCATTGGGCCATGCTGCATGGAAGCCACTGCACTCAATCGGGATACATTGCACTATGCTGCATGGAATCAACGGCATTCACTCAGTATCCATTGCAGCATGCTGCATAGATTCCACTGCGTCCAACCTGGATACATTGCCCCACGCTGCATGCAATCCACTGCGTTCACTCGGGAAGCATTTCACAAAGCTTCATGGAATCCAGTGCATTCAATCATGCCACATGGAATCCACAGCATTTAAATAGGATCCATTGGGCCAAGCTGCATGCAATCCACTGTATTCACTCTGGATGCATTTCACACTGCTGCATGGAATCCAGTGCATTCAATCACACTGCATGGAATCCATTGCATTCAATCGGTATCAATTACACCAAGCTGCATGGAATCCACCTCATTCAATTGAGATATACTGCAGCATTCTGCATAGAATCCACTGCATTCAATCGTGCTTCATGGAATTCACTGCATTCAATCGGGATCCATTGGTCCACACTGCATGGAATCCACTGCATTCACTCTGGATCCATTGCACAATGCTGCATTGACTCCACTGCATTGAATCTTGATGCATGGAATCCACTGCATTCAATTGGTATCAATTTCACAATGCTACAGGGAATCCACTGATTTAAATCGGTATCCATTGCAGCATGCTGCATGGATTCCACTGCATCCAACCTGGATACACTCCCCCACACTGCATGTAATCCGCTGAATTCAATCGGGATGCATTTCACAAGGCTGCATAAAATCCAGTGCATTCAATCATGCCGCATGGAATCCACTGCATTCAATCAGGTTCTATTAGGCCATGGTGCATGGAAGCCACTGCATTCAATTGGGTATATTGTGGTACGCTGCATGGATTCCACTGCATTCAATCGGGATCTATTGTGCCAAGCTGCATGCAATCCACTGCAGTCACTCTGGATGCATTTCACACTGATGAATGGAATCCAGTGCATTCAATCATACTGCATGGATCCCACTGCATTCAATCGGTATCAATTACACCAAGCTGCATTAATCCACTTCATTCCATCGAGATACAATGCACCACTCTGCATTGAATCCACTGCATTCAAACACGCCGCATGGAATCCACTGAATTCAATCGGGTTCCATTGGGCCACACAGCATGGGATCCACTGCATTCAATCAGGTACCATTGGGCAACGTTGCATGGAACCCACAGCATTCCATTGGGATCCATTGCACCATGCTGCATGGAATATACTGCATTCAAGCCGTATACATTTGCCAAAATTCATGGAATCCACTACATTCACTCGAGATGCATTTCACATCACTGCATAGAATCCAGTGCATTCAATCTTGCTGCATTGAATCCACTGCATTCAATCGGGATCTATTGCCCCACGCCTCATGCGATCCACTGCATTCACTCGGGATGCATTTCACACTGCTGCATGGAATCCAGTGCATTCAATCACACTGTATGGAATCCACTGCATTCAATCGGTATCACTTACACCAAGCTGCATGGAATCCGCTTCATTCAATGGAGATACATTGCACCACTCTGCATAAAATTCACTGCATTCAATCTCGCTGCATGGAATCCACTGAATTCAATCGGGATCCATTGGGCCACACTGCATGGAATCCACTGCATTCACTCGTGATCCATTTCACAATGCTGCATTGACTCCACTGCACTGAATCTTGATGCATGGAATCCACTGCATTCAATTGGTATCAATTTCACAATGCTGCAGGGAATCCACTGCATTCAATCGGTATCCATTGCCGCATGCTGCATGGATTCCACAGCATGCAACCTGGATACAATGCCCCACGCTGCATGCAATCCACTGCATTCACTCGGGATGCATTTCACAACGCTGCATGGAATCCAGTGCATTCAATCATGCCGCATAAAATCCAGTGCATTCCATCAGGATCCATTGGGCCATGCTGCATGCAATCCACTGCATTCAATCAGGTTCCATTGCGCCATGCTGCATGGAAGCCACTGCATTCAATCAGGATCCATTGTGCTACGCTGCATGGATTCCAATGCATTCAATCAGGATCCATTGGGCCAAGCTGCATGCAATCCACTCCATTCACTCTGAATGAATTTCACACTGCTGCATGGAATCCAGTGCATTCAATCACACTGCATGGAATCCACTGCATTCAATCGGTATCAATTATACCAAGCTGCATGAAGCCACTTCAATAATCGAGATACATTGCACCACTCTGCACAGAATCCAATGCATTCAATCCTGCCTCATGGATTCCACTGAATTCAATCGGGATCCACTGGGCCAAGCTGCATGAAATCTACTGCATTTACTCTGGATCCATTTCACAAAGCTGCATTGACTCCACTGCATTGAATCTTGATGCATGGAATCCACTGCATTCAATTGTTATCAATTACGCAATGCTGCAGGGAATCCACGGCATTCAATCGGTATCCATTGCAGCATGCTGCATGGATTCCACTGCATCCAACCTGGATACATTGCCCCCCACTGCATGCAATCCACTGCATTCACTCGGGATGATTTCAGAACCCTGCATGGAATCCAGTGCATTCAATCATTCCGCATGATATCCAGTGCATTCAGTCAGGATCCATTCGGCCATGCTGCATGGAATCCACTGCATTCAATCGGGATCCATTTGGCTATGCTGCATGGACTCCACAGCATTCAATCAGGATCCATCGGGCCAAGCTGCATGCATTCCACTGCATTCACTCTGGATTCATTTCACATTGCTGCATGGAATCAAGTGCATTCAATCACACTGCATGGAATCCACTGCATTCAATCGGTATCAATTACACCAAGCTGCATGGAATCCACCTCATTCAAATGAGATATACTGCAGCACTCTGCATAGAATCCACTGCATTCAATCGTGCTTCATGGAATTCACTGCATTCAATTGGGATCCATTGGGCCACACTGCATGGACTCCACTGCATTCACTCGGAATCCATTACAAAACGCTGCATTGACTCCACTGCATTAAATCTTGATGCATGTAATCCACTGCATTCAATTGGTATCAATTTCACAATGCTGGAGGGAATCCACTGCATTCAATCGGTATCCATTGCAGCATGCTGCATGGAATCCACTGCATCCAACCTGGATACATTGCCCCATGCTGCATGCAATCCACTGCATTCACTCCGGATGCATTTCACAACGCTGCATGGAATCAAGTGCATTCAATCTAGATACACTGCAACACTCTGATTAGAATCCACTGCATTCAATCACGCTGCATGGAATCCACTGCATTCAATCGGGATCCATTGGGCCACACTGCATGGAATCCACTGCATTCACTCTGGATCCATTTCACAACGCTGCATTGAATACACTGCATTCAATCTTGATGAATGGAATCCACTGCTCAATTGGTATCAATTACACAATTCTGCAGGGAATCCACTGCATTCAATCGGTATCCATTGCCGCATGCTGCATGGAGTCCACTGCATGCAACCTGGATACATTGCCCCACACTGCATGCAATCCACTGCATTCACTGCGGATGCATTTCACAATGCTGCATGGAATACAGTGCATTCAATCATTCCGCATGTAGTTCAGTGCATCAATCAAGACTAATTGGGCCATGCTGCATGGAATCCACTGCATTCAAATCAGATAATATTGGGCCATGCTGCATGGAAGCCAATGCATTATATCGGGATCCATTGCACTACGCTGCATGGATTCCACTGCATTCAATCGGGATCCATTGGGCCACACTGCATCGAATCCACTGCATTCACTCCGGATGCATTTCACACTGCTGCATGGAATCCAGTGCATTCAATCACACGGCATGGAATCCACTGCATTCAATTGGTATCAATTACACAATGCTGCAGGGAATCCAATGCATTCAATCGGTATCCATTGCCACATGCTGAATGGATTCCACTGCATGCAACCTGGATACATTGCCAAAGCTGCATGCAATCCACTGCATTCACTCGGGATGTATTTCACAACGCTGCATGGAATCCAGTGCATTCAATCATGCCGCATATAATCCAGTGCATTCAATCAGCATTCATTGGGCCATTCTGCATGGACTCCACTGCATTCAATCAGGATCCATTGCGCCATGCTGCGTGGAAGCCACTGCATTCAATCAGGATCCATTGTGCTAAGCTGCATGGATTCCAATTCATTCAATCAGGATCCATTGGGCCAAGCTGCATGCAATCCACTCCATTCACTCTGAATGAATTTCACACTGCTGCATGGAATCCAGTGCATTTAATCACACTGCATGGAATCAACTGCATTCAATCTGTATCAATTAGAGCAAGCTGCATGGAATCCACCTCATTCAATTGAGATATACTGCAGCACTCTGCATAGAATCCACTGCATTCAATCGTGCTTCATGGAATTCACTGCATTCAATTGGGATCCATTGGGCCACACTGCATGGACTCCACTGCATTCACTCGGGATCCATTTCACAACGCTGCATTGACTCCACTGCATTGAATCTTGATGCATGGAATCCACTGCATTCAATTGGTATCAATTTCACAATGCTGCAGGGAATCCACTGCATTCAATCGGTATCCATTGCAGCATGCTGCATGGATTCCACTGCATCCAACCTGGATACATTTCCCCACGCTGCATGCAATCCACTGCATTCACTCGGGATGCATTTCACAACGCTGCATGGAATCCAGTGCATTCAATCGAGATACACTGCAACACTCTGATTAGAATCCACTGCATTCAATCACGCTGCATGTAATCCACTGCATTCAATCGGGATCCGTTGGGCCACACTGCATGGAATCCACGGCATTCACTCAGTATCCATTGCAGCATGCTGCATGGATTCCACTGCATCCAACCTGGATATATTACCCCACGCTGCATGCAATCCACTGCGTTCACTCGGGATGCATTGCACAACGCTGCATGGAATCCAGTGCATTCAATCATGCCACATGGAATCCACAGCATTAAAACAGGATCCATTGGGCCAAGCTGCATGCAATCCACTGTATTCACTCTGGATGCATTTCACACTGCTGCATGGAATCCAGTGCATTCAGTCACAGTGCATGGAATCCATTGCATTGAATCGGTATCAATTACATCAAGCGGCATCGCATACATTTCAATAATCGAGATACATTGCACCACTCTGCATAGAATCCACTGCATTCAATAATGCTGCATGGGATCCCCTGCATTCAATCAGGTACCTTTGGGCCACATTGCGTGAATCCTCTGCATTCCATCGGGATCCATTGCACAATGCTGCATGGAATATACGGCATTCAATTGGGATACATTCGCCACACTGCATGGAATCAACGGCATTCAATCACGCTGCATGGATTCCACTTCATTCACTCGGGATGCATTTCACAACGCTGCATCGGATCCAGTGCATTCAATCATGCTTCATGGAATCCACTGCATTCAATCGGGATCCATGGGCCACACTGCAAGGAATCCACTGCATTCACTCTGGATGCATTTCACACTGCTTCATTGAATCCACTGCATTGAATCTAGATGCATGGATTGGTATCAATTACACCATGTTGCATGAAATCCGCTTCATTCAATGGAGATACATTGCACCACTCTGATTAGAATCCACTGCATTCAATCACGCTGCATGGAATCCACTGCATTCAATCGGGATCCATTGGGCCACACTGCATGGAATCCACTGCATTCACTCGGGATCCATTTCACAATGCTGCATTGAATCCACAGCATTGAATCTTATGCATGGAATCCACTGCTCAATTGATTTCAATTACACAATTCTGCAGGGAATCCACTGCATTCAATCGGTATCCATTGCCGCATGCTGCATGGATTCCACTGCATGCAACCTGGATACATTGCCCCACGCTGCATGCAATCCACTGCATTCATTCTGGATGTATTTCACAACGCTGCATGGAATCCAGTGCATTCAATTATTCCACATGTAATTCAGTGCATCAATCAAGACCAATTGGGCCATGCTGCATGGAATCCACTGCATTCCATCAGGATCCATTGGGCCATGCTGCATGGAATCCACTGCATTCAATCTGGATCCATTGGGCCAAGCTGCATGCAATCCACTGCATTCACTCCGGATGCATTTCACACTGCTGCATGGAATCCAGTGCATTCAATCGAGATACATTGCACCACTCTGCATAGACTCCACTGCATTCAATCACACTGCATGGAATCCACTCCATTCAATCGGGATCCATTGGGCCACACTGCATGGAATCCACTGCATTCACTCGGGATCCATTTCACAACGCTGCATGGAAACCATTGCATTGAATCTTGATGCATGGAATCCACGGCCTTAAATTGTTATCAATTACACAATGCGGCATGGATTCCACTGCATGCAACCTGGTATCCATTGCAGCATGCTGCATGGATTCCACTGCATGCGACCTGGATACATTACCCCCTGCTGCATGCAATCCAGTGCATTCAATCTGGATCCATTGTGCTACGCTGCAATGAATCCACTGCATTCCATCGGGATCCATTTGGCCAAGCTGCATGTAATCCACTGCATTCACTCTGGATGCATTTTGCAACGCTGCATGGAATCCAGTGCATTCAATCACACTGCATGGAATCCATGCATTCAATCGTTATCAATTACACCAAGCTGCATGGAATCCACTTCATTCAATCGAGATACAATGCACCACTCTGCATTGAATCCACTACATTCAATCATGCTTCATGGAATCCACTGCATTCAATCGGGAGCCATTGGGCCACACTGCAAGGAATCCACTGCATTCACTCTGGATGCATTACACACTGCTTCATTGAATCCACTGCATTGAATCTTGATGCATGGATTGGTATCAATTACACCAAGCTGCATGGAATCTGCTTCATTCAATGGAGATACATTGCACCACTCTGATTAGAATCCACTGCATTCAATCACGCTGCATGGAATCCACTGCATTCAATCGGGATCCATTGGGCCACACTGCATGGAATCCGCTGCAGTCACTCGGGATCCATTTCACAACGCTGCATTGATTCCACTGCATTGAATCTTGATGCATGGAATCCACTGCTCAATTGGTATCAATTACACAATTCTGCAGGGAATCCAATGCATTCAATCGGTATCCATTGCCGCATGCTGCATGGATTCCACTGCATGCAACCTGGATACATTGCCCCACGCTGCATGCAATCCACTGCATTCACTCTGGATGTATTTCACAACGCTGCATGGAATCCAGTGCATTCAATCATTCCACATGTAATTCAGTGCATCAATCAAGACCAATTGGGCCATGCTGCATGGAATCCACTCCATTCAATCGGGATCCATTGGGCCACACTGCATTGAATCCACTGCATTCACTCGGGATCCATTTCACAACGCTGCATTGAATCCACAGCATTGAATCTTGATGCATGGAATCCACTGCATTCAATTGTTATCAATTACACAATGCTGCAGGGAATCCACTGCATTCAATCGGTATCCATTGCAGCATGCTGCATGGATTCCACTGCATCCAACCTGGATACATTGCCCCACACGGCATGCAATCCACTGCATTCACTCGGGATGCACTTCACAATGCTGCATTTAATCCAGTGCATTCAATCATGCCACATGGAATCCAGTGCATTCAATCAGGATCCATTGGGCCATGCTGCATGGAAGGCACTGCATTCAATCGAGATACAATGCACCACTCTGCATAGAATCCACTGCATTGAAACACGCCGCATGGAATCCACTGAATTCAATCGTGTTCCATTGGGCCACACTGCATGGGATCCACGGCATTCAATCAGGTACCATTGGGCCACGTTGCATGGAACCCACAGCATTCCATTGGGATCCATTGCACCATGCTGCATGGAATATACTGTATTCAAGCAGGATACATTTGCCAAAATTCATGGAATCCACTACATTCACTCGAGATGCATTACACATCACTGCATATAATCCAGTTCATTCAATCTTGCTGCATTGAATCCACTGCATTCAATCGGGATCTATTGCCCCACCCCTCATGCAATCCACTGCATTCACTCGGGATGCATTTCACACTGCTGCATGGAATCCAGTGCATTCATTCATGCCACATGGAATCCACAGCATTTAAACAGGATCCATTGGGCCAAGCTGCATGCAATCCACTGTATTCACTCTGGATGCATTTCACACTGCTGCATGGAATCCAGTGCATTCAGTCCCACTGCATGGAATCCATTGCATTGAATCGGTATCAATTACATCAAGCGGCATAGAATACATTTCAATAATCGAGATACATTGCACCACTCTGCATAGAAATCCACTACATTCAATAATGCTGCATGGGATCCCCTGCATTCAATCAGGTACCTTTGGGCCATATTGCGTGAATCCTATGCATTCCATCAGGATCCATTGCACAATGCTGCATGGAATATACGGCATTCAATTGGGATACATTCGCCACACTGCATGGAATCAACGGCATTCAATCACGCTGCATGGATTCCACTTCATTCACTCGGGATGCATTTCACAACGCTGCATCGGATCCAGTGCATTCAATCATGCTTCATGGAATCCACTGCATTCAATCGGGATCCATTGGGCCACACTGCAAGGAATCCACTGCATTCATTCTGGATGCATTTCACACTGCTTCATTGAATCCACTGCATTGAATCTTGATGCATGGAATCCACTGCATTCAATCGGGATCCATTGGGCCACACTGCATGGAATCCACTGCATTCACTCGGGATCCATTTCACAACGATGCATGGAATCCACTGCATTGAATCTTGATGCATGGAATCCACTGCTCAATTGGTATCAATTACACAATTCTGCAGGGAATCCACTGCATTCAATCGGTATCTGTTGCAGCATGCTGCATGGATTCCACTGCATGCAACCTGGATACATTGCCTCACGCTGCATGCAATCGACTGCATTCACTCTGGATGTATTTCACAACGCTGCATGGAATCCAGTGCATTCAATCTTTCCGCATGTAATTCAGTGCATCAATCAAGACCAATTGGGCCATGCTGCATGGAATTCACTGCATTCAATCAGGATCCATTGGGCCATGCTGCATGGAAGCGACTGCATTCAATCGGGATCCATTGGGCTACACTTCATGGAATCCACGGCATTCAATCAGGATCCATTGGGCCAAGCTGCATGCAGTCCACTGCATTCACTCCGGATGCATTTCCCACTGTTGAATGGAGTCCAGTGCATTCAATCACACTGCATTGAATCCATGCATTCAATCGGTATCAATTACACCAAGCTGCATGGAATCCACTTCATTCAATCGAGATACATTCCACCACTCTGCATAGAATCCACTGCATTCAATCACGCTGCTTGGAATCCACTGCATTCAATCGGGATCCATGGGCCACACTGCAAGGAATCCACTGCATTCACTCTGGATGCATTTCACACTGCTTCATTGAATCCACTGCATTGAATCTTGATGCATGGATTGGTATCAATTACACCAAGCTGCATGGAATCCGCTTCATTCAATGGAGATACATTGCACCACTCTGATTAGAATCCACTGCATTCAATCTCGCTGCATGGAATCCACTGCATTCAATCGGGATCCATTGGGCCACACTGCAGGGAATCCACTGCATTCACTCGGGATCCATTTCACAACGCTGCATTGAATCCACAGCATTGAATCTTATGCATGGAATCCACTGCTCAATTGATTTCAATTAAACAATTCTGCAGGGAATCCACTGCATTCAATCGGTATCCATTGCCGCATGCTGCATGGATTCCACTGCATGCAACCTGGATACATTGCCCCACGCTGCATGCAATCCACTGCATTCATTCTGGATGTATTTCACAACGCTGCATGGAATCCAGTGCATTCAATTATTCCACATGTAATTCAGTGCATCAATCAAGACCAATTGGGCCATGCTGCATGGAATCCACTGCATTCCATCAGGATCCATTGGGCCATGCTGCATGGAATCCACTGCATTCAATCTGGATCCATTGGGCCAAGCTGCATGGAATCCACTGCATTCAATCTGGATCCATTGGGCCAAGCTGCATGCAATCCCCTGCATTCACTCCGGATGCATTTCACACTGCTGCATGGAATCCAGTGCATTCAATCGAGATACATTGCACCACTCTGCATAGACTCCACTGCATTCAATCACACTGCATGGAATCCACTCCATTCAATCGGGATCCATTGGGCCACACTGCATGGAATCCACTGCATTCACTCGGGATCCATTTCACAACGCTGCATGGAAACCATTGCATTGAATCTTGATGCATGGAATCCACGGCCTTAAATTGTTATCAATTACAAAATGCGGCATGGATTCCACTGCATGCAACCTGGTATCCATTGCAGCATGCTGCATGGATTCCACTGCATGCAACCTGGATACATTACCCCCTGCTGCATGCAATCCAGTGCATTCAATCTGGATCCATTGTGCTATGCTGCAATGAATCCACTGCATTCCATCGGGATCCATTTGGCCAAGCTGCATGTAATCCACTGCATTCACTCTGGATGCATTTCGCAACGCTGCATGGAATCCAGTGCATTCAATCACACTGCATGGAATCCATGCATTCAATCGTTATCAATTACACCAAGCTGCATGGAATCCACTTCATTCAATCGAGATACAATGCACCACTCTGCATTGAATCCACTACATTCAATCATGCTTCATGGAATCCACTGCATTCAATCGGGAGCCATTGGGCCACACTGCAAGGAATCCACTGCATTCACTCTGGATGCATTACACACTGCTTCATTGAATCCACTGCATTGAATCTTGATGCATGGATTGGTATCAATTACACCAAGCTGCATGGAATCTGCTTCATTCAATGGAGATACATTGCACCACTCTGATTAGAATCCACTGCATTCAATCACGCTGCATGGAATCCACTGCATTCAATCGGGATCCATTGGGCCACACTGCATGGAATCCACTGCATTCACTCGGGATCCATTTCACAACGCTGCATTGATTCCACTGCATTGAATCTTGATGCATGGAATCCACTGCTCAATTGGTATCAATTACACAATTCTGCAGGGACTCCAATGCATTCAATCGGTATCCATTGCCACATGCTGCATGGAATCCACTGCATGCAACCTGGATACATTGCCCCACGCTGCATGCAATCCACTGCATTCACTCTGGATTTATTTCACAACGCTGCATGGAATCCAGTGCATTCAATCATTCCACATGTAATTCAGTGCATCAATCAAGACCAATTGGGCCATGCTGCATGGAATCCACTCCATTCAATCGGGATCCATTGGGCCACACTGCATTGAATCCACTGCATTCACTCGGGATCCATTTCACAACGCTGCATTGAATCCACAGCATTGAATCTTGATGCATGGAATCCACTGCATTCAATTGTTATCAATTACACAATGCTGCAGGGAATCCACTGCATTCAATCGGTATCCATTGCAGCATGCTGCATGGATTCCACTGCATCCAACCTGGATACATTGCCCCACACGGCATGCAATCCACTGCATTCACTCGGGATGCACTTCACAATGTTGCATTTAATCCAGTGCATTCAATCATGCCACATGGAATCCAGTGCATTCAATCAGGATCCATTGGGCCATGCTGCATGGAAGGCACTGCATTCAATCGAGATACAATGCACCACTCTGCATAGAATCCACTGCATTGAAACACGCCGCATGGAATCCACTGAATTCAATCGTGTTCCATTGGGCCACACTGCATGGGATCCACGGCATTCAATCAGGTACCATTGGGCCACGTTGCATGGAACCCACAGCATTCCATTGGGATCCATTGCACCATGCTGCATGGAATATACTGCATTCAAGCAGGATACATTTGCCAAAATTCATGGAATCCACTACATTCACTCGAGATGCATTACACATCACTGCATATAATCCAGTTCATTCAATCTTGCTGCATTGAATCCACTGCATTCAATTGGGATCTATTGCCCCACCCCTCATGCAATCCACTGCATTCACTCGGGATGCATTTCACACTGCTGCATGGAATCCAGTGCATTCATTCATGCCACATGGAATCCACAGCATTTAAACAGGATCCATTGGGCCAAGCTGCATGCAATCCACTGTATTCACTCTGGATGCATTTCACACTGCTGCATGGAATCCAGTGCATTCAGTCCCACTGCATGGAATCCATTGCATTGAATCGGTATCAATTACATCAAGCGGCATAGAATACATTTCAATAATCGAGATACATTGCACCACTCTGCATAGAAATCCACTACATTCAATAATGCTGCATGGGATCCCCTGCATTCAATCAGGTACCTTTGGGCCACATTGCGTGAATCCTCTGCATTCCATCAGGATCCATTGCACAATGCTGCATGGAATATACGGCATTCAATTGGGATACATTCGCCACACTGCATGGAATCAACGGCATTCAATCACGCTGCATGGATTCCACTTCATTCACTCGGGATGCATTTCACAACACTGCATCGGATCCAGTGCATTCAATCATGCTTCATGGAATCCACTGCATTCAATCGGGATCCATTGGGCCACACTGCAAGGAATCCACTGCATTCATTCTGGATGCATTTCACACTGCTTCATTGAATCCACTGCATTGAATCTTGATGCATGGAATCCACTGCATTCAATCGGGATCCATTGGGCCACACTGCATGGAATCCACTGCATTCACTCGGGATACATTTCACAACGCTGCATTGAATACACTGCATTGAATCTTGATGCATGGAATCCACTGCTCAATTGGTATCAATGACACAATGCTGCAGGGAATCCACTGCATTCAATCGGTATCCATTTCAGCATGCTGCATGGATTCCACTGCATCCAACCTGGATACACTCCCCCACACTGCATGTAATCCGCTGAATTCAATCGGGATGCATTTCACAAGGCTGCATAAAATCCAGTGCATTCAATTATGCCGCATGGAATCCACTGCATTCAATCAGGTTCTATTAGGCCATGGTGCATGGAAGCCACTGCATTCAATTGGGTATATTGTGGTACGCTGCATGGATTCCACTGCATTCAATCGGGATCTATTGTGCCAAGCTGCATGCAATCCACTGCAGTCACTCTGGATGCATTTCACACTGATGAATGGAATCCAGTGCATTCAATCATACTGCATGGACCCCACTGCATTCAATCGGTATCAATTACACCAAGCTGCATTAATCCACTTCATTCCATCGAGATACAATGCACCACTCTGCATTGAATCCACTGCATTCAAACACGCCGCATGGAATCCACTGAATTCAATCGGGTTCCATTGGGCCACACAGCATGGGATCCACTGCATTCAATCAGGTACCATTGGGCCACGTTGCATGGAACCCACAGCATTCCATTGGGATCCATTGCACCATGCTGCATGGAATATACTGCATTCAAGCCGTATACATTTGCCAAAATTCATGGAATCCACTACATTCACTCGAGATGCATTTCACATCACTGCATAGAATCCAGTGCATTCAATCTTGCTGCATTGAATCCACTGCATTCAATCGGGATCTATTGCCCCACGCCTCATGCGATCCACTGCATTCACTCGGGATGCATTTCACACTGCTGCATGGAATCCAGTGCATTCAATCACACTGTATGGAATCCACTGCATTCAATCGGTATCACTTACACCAAGCTGCATGGAATCCGCTTCATTCAATGGAGATACATTGCACCACTCTGCATAAAATTCACTGCATTCAATCTCGCTGCATGGAATCCACTGAATTCAATCGGGATCCATTGGGCCACACTGCATGGAATCCACTGCATTCACTCGTGATCCATTTCACAATGCTGCATTGACTCCACTGCACTGAATCTTGATGCATGGAATCCACTGCATTCAATTGGTATCAATTTCACAATGCTGCAGGGAATCCACTGCATTCAATCGGTATCCATTGCCGCATGCTGCATGGATTCCACTGCATGCAACCTGGATACAATGCCCCACGCTGCATGCAATCCACTGCATTCACTCGGGATGCATTTCACAACGCTGCATGGAATCCAGTGCATTCAATCATGCCGCATAAAATCCAGTGCATTCAATCAGCATCCATTGTGCCATGCTGCATGTAATCCACTGCATTCAATCAGGTTCCATTGCGCCATGCTGCATGGAAGCCACTGCATTCAATCAGGATCCATTGTGCTACGCTGCATGGATTCCAATGCATTCAATCAGGATCCATTGGGCCAAGCTGCATGCAATCCACTCCATTCACTCTGAATGAATTTCACACTGCTGCATGGAATCCAGTGCATTCAATCACACTGCATGGAATCCACTGCATTCAATCGGTATCAATTATAACAAGCTGCATGAAGCCACTTCAATAATCGAGATACATTGCACCACTCTGCACAGAATCCAATGCATTCAATCCTGCCTCATGGATTCCACTGAATTCAATCGGGATCCACTGGGCCAAGCTGCATGAAATCTACTGCATTTACTCTGGATCCATTTCACAAAGCTGCATTGACTCCACTGCATTGAATCTTGATGCATGGAATCCACTGCATTCAATTGTTATCAATTACGCAATGCTGCAGGGAATCCACGGCATTCAATCGGTATTCATTGCAGCATGCTGCATGGATTCCACTGCATCCAACCTGGATACATTGCCCCCCACTGCATGCAATCCACTGCATTCACTCGGGATGATTTCAGAACCCTGCATGGAATCCAGTGCATTCAATCATTCCGCATGATATCCAGTGCATTCAATCAGGATCCATTCGGCCATGCTGCATGGAATCCACTGCATTCAATCGGGATCCATTTGGCTATGCTGCATGGAATCCACAGCATTCAATCAGGATCCATCGGGCCAAGCTGCATGCATTCCACTGCATTCACTCTGGATTCATTTCACATTGCTGCATGGAATCAAGTGCATTCAATCACACTGCATGGAATCCACTGCATTCAATCGGTATCAATTACACCAAGCTGCATGGAATCCACCTCATTCAAATGAGATATACTGCAGCACTCGCATAGAATCCACTGCATTCAATCGTGCTTCATGGAATTCACTGCATTCAATTGGGATCCATTGGCCACACTGCATGGACTCCACTGCATTCACTCGGAAATCCATTACAAAACGCTGCATTGACTCCACTGCATTAAATCTTGATGCATGGAATCCACTGCATTCAATTGGTATCAATTTCACATGCTGGAGGGACTCCACTGCATTCAATCGGTATCCATTGCAGCATGCTGCATGGAATCCACTGCATCCAACCTGGATACATTGCCCCATGCTGCATGCAATCCACTGCATTCACTCCGGATGCATTTCACAACGCTGCATGGAATCAAGTGTTCAATCTAGATACACTGCAACACTCTGATTAGAAACCACTGCATTCAATCACGCTGCATGGAATCCACATGCATTCAATCGGGATCCATTGGGCCACACTGCATGGAATCCACTGCAATTCACTCTGGATCCATTTCACAACGCTGCATTGAAAACACTGCATTCAATCTTGATGAATGGAATCCACTGCCCAATTGTAAACAATTACACAATTCTGCAGGGAATCCACTGCATTCAATCGGTATCCATTGCCGCATGCTGCATGGAGTCCACTGCATGCAACCTGGATACATTGCCCCACACTGCATGCAATCCACTGCATTCACTCCGGATGCATTTCACAATGCTGCATGGAATACAGTGCATTCAATCATTCCGCATGTAGTTCAGTGCATCAATCAGGACTAATTGGGCCATGCTGCATGGAATCCACTGCATTCAAATCAGATTAATATTGGGCCATGCTGCATGGAAGCCAATGCATTTATCGGGATACATTGCACTACGCTGCATGGATTCCACTGCATTCAATCGGGATCCATTGGCACACTGCATCGAATCCACTGCATTCACTCCGGATGCATTTCACACTGCTGCATGGAATCCAGTGCATTCAATCACACGGCATGGAATCCACTGCATTCAATTGGTATCAATTACACAATGCTGCAGGGAATCCAATGCCTTCAATCGGTATCCATTGCCACATGCTGAATGGATTCCACTGCATGCAACCTGGATACATTGCCAAAGCTGCATGCAATCCACTGCATTCACCCGGATGCATTTCACAACGCTGCATGAATCCAGTGCATTCAATCATGCCGCATATAATCCAGTGCATTCAATCAGCATTCATTGGGCCATTCTGCATGGACTCCACTCATTCAATCAGGATCCATTGCGCCATGCTGCGTGGAAGCCACTGCATTCAATCAGGATCCATTGTGCTAAGCTGCATTGAATTCCAATTCATTCAATCAGGATCAATTGGCAAGCTGCATGCAATCCACTCCATTCACTCTGAATGAATTTCACACTGCTGCATGGAATCCAGTGCATTTAATCACACTGCATGGAATCCACTGCATTCAATCTGTATCAATTAGAGCAAGCTGCATGGAATCCACTCATTCAATTGAGATATACTGCAGCACTCTGCATAGAATCCACTGCATTCAATCGTGCTTCATGGAATTCACTGCATTCAATTGGGATCCATTGGGCCACACTGCATGGACTCCACTGCATTCAATCGGGATCCATTTCACAACGCTGCATTGACTCCACTGCATTGAATCTTGATGCATGAATCCACTGCATTCAATTGGTATCAATTTCACAATGCTGCAGGGAATCCACTGCATTCAATCGGTATCCATTGCAGCATGCTGCATGGATTCCACTGCATCCAACCTGGATACATTTCCCACGCTGCATGCAATCCACTGCATTCACTCGGGATGCATTTCACAACGCTGCATGGAATCCAGTGCATTCAATCGAGATAACACTGCAACACTCTGATTAGAATCCACTGCATTCAATTACGCTGCATGGAATCCACTGCATTCAATCGGGATCCATTAGGCCACACTGCATGGAATCCACTGCATTCACTCGGGATCCATTTCACAACGCTGCATTGAATACACTGCATTGAATCTTGATGAATGGAATCCACTGCTCAATTGGTATCAATTACACAATTCTGCAGGGAATCCACTGCATTCAATCGGTATCCGTTGCAGCATGCTGCATGGATTCCACTGCATGCAACCTGGATACATTGCCTCACGCTGCATGCAATCCACTGCATTCACTCCGGATGCATTTCACAATGCTGCATGGAATCCAGTGCATTCAATCATTCCGCATGTAATTCAGTGCATCAATCAAGACCAATTGGGCCATGCTGCATGGAATTCCACTGCATTCAAATCAGGAAATATTGGGCCATGCTGCATGGAAGCCACTGCATTCCATCGGATCCATTGCACTACGCTGCATAGATTCAACTGCATTCAATCTGATCCATTGGGCCAATTATATGCAATCCACTGCATTCCTCCGGATGCATTTCACACTGCTGCATGGAATCCAGTGCATTCTATCACACTGCATGGAATCCACTGCATTCAATCGGTATCAATTACACCAAGCTGCCATGAATCCACCTCATTCAATTGAGATATACTGCAGCACTCTGCATAGAATCCACTGCATTCAATCGTGCTTCATGGAATTCACTGCATTCAATCGGGATCCATTGGTCCACACTGCATGGAATCCACTGCATTCACTCGGATCCATTGCACAACGCTGCATTGACTCCACTGCATTGGATCTTGATGCATGGAATCCACTGCATTCAATTGGTATCAATTTCACAATGCTGCAGGAATCCACTGCTTTAAATCGGTATCCATTGCAGCATCCTGCATGGATTCCACTGCATCCAACCTGGATACATTGCCCCACGCTGCATGCATTCACTGCATTCAATCGGTATCAGTTACACCAAGCTGCATGGAATCCACTTCATTCAATCGAGATACATTGCACCACTCCTGCATAGAATCCACTGCTTCAATCACGCTGCTTGGAATCCACTGCATTCAATCGGGATCCATGGGCCACACTGCAAGGAATCCACTGCATTCACTCGGGATCCATTGCACAACGCTGCATTACTCCACTACATTGAATCTTGATGCATGGTATCCACTTCATTATATTGGTATCAATTACATAATTCTGCAGGGAATCCACTGCATTCAATCGGTATCCATTGCCGCATGCTGCATGGATTCCACTGCATCCAACTTGGATACATTGCCCCACGCTGCATGCAATCCACTGCATTCACTCGGATGCATTTCACAACGCTGGCATGGAATCCAGTGCATTCAATCATGCCGCATGTAATCCAGTCCATTCAATCAGGATCAATTGGACCATGCTGCATGGAATCCACTGCATTCAATCAGGATCCATTGGGCCATGCTGCATGGAAGCCACTGCATTCAATCCTGATCCATTGGCTACACTGCATTGAATCAACTGCATTCAATCGGGATCCATTGGGCCAAGCTGCATGCAATCCACTTCATTCACTCTGAATGCATTACACAATGCTGCATGGAATGAAGTGCATTCAATCACACTCCATGGAATCCACTGCATTCAATCGTATCAATTACACCAAGCTGCATTAAAACAGCTGCATTCAATGGGATTTATATTGCACCACTGATAGAATCCACTGCATTCAATCACGCTGCATGGAATCCACTGCATTCAATCGGAATCCATTGGGCCACACTGCATGGAATCCATGCATTCACTCGGGATCCATTTCACAACGCTGCATGACTCCACTGCATTGAATCTTGAATGCATGGAATCTACGCATTCAATTGGTATCAATTACACAATGCTGCATGGACTCCACTGCATCAATCACGCTGCATGGATCCACTGAATTCAATCGGGATGCATTTCACAATGCTGCATGTAATCCAGTGCATTCAATCATGCCGCATTGAATCCACTGCATTCAATCAGGATCCATTGGGCCATGCTGCATGGGAGCCACTGCATTCAATCGAGATACAATGCACCACTCCTGCATAGAATCCACTGCTTAAATCATGCTTCATGGAATCCACTGCATTCAATCGGGATCCGTTGGGCCACACTGCATGGAATCCACGGCATTAACTCAGTATCCATTGCAGCATGCTGCATGGATTCCACTGCATCCAACCTGGATATATTTCCCACGCTGCATGCAATCCACTGCATTCACTCGGATGCATTGCACAACGCTGCATGGAATCCAGTGCATTCAATCATGCCACATGGAATCCACAGCATTAAACAGGATCCATTGGGCCAAGCTGCATGCAATCCACTGTATTCACTCTGGATGCATTCACACTGCTGCAATGGAATCCAGTGCATTCAGTCACACTGCATGGAATCCATTGCATTGAATCGTATCAATTACATCAAGCGGCATCGAATACATTTCAATAATCGAGATACATTGCACCACTCAGCATAGAATCCACTGCATTCAATAATGCTGCATGGGATCCCCTGCATTCAATCAGGTACCTTGGGCCACATTGCGTGAATCCTCTGCATTCCATCAGGATCCATTGCACAATGCTGCATGGAATATACGGCATTCAATTGGGATACATTCGCCACACTGCATGGAATCAACGGCATCAATCACGCTGCAGGATTCCACTTCATTCACTCGGGATGCATTTTCACAACGCTGCATCGGATCCAGTGCATTCAATCATGCTTCATGGAATCCACTGCATTCAATCGGGATCCATTGGGCCACACTGCAAGGAATCCACTGCATTCACTCTGGATGCATTTCCACACTGCTTCATTGATCCACTGCATTGAATCTTGATGCATGGAATCCACTGCATTCAATTGGTACAATACACCAAGCTGCATGGAATCCGCTTCATACAATGGAGATACATTGCACCACTCTGATTAGAATCCACTGCATTCACTCACGCTGCATGGAATCCACTGCATTCATCGGGTGATTTCACAACCCTGCATGGGAATCCAGTGCATTCAATCATTCCGCTGATATCCAGTGCATTCAATCAGGATCCATTCGGCCATGCTGCATGGAATCCACTGCATTCAATCGGGATCCATTTGGCTACGCCTGCATGGAATCCACAGCATTCAATCAGGATCCATCGGGCCAAGCTGCATGCATTCCACCGCATTCACTCTGGAGGCATTTCACACTCCTGCATGAATCCAGTGCATTCAATCACACTGCATGGAATCCACTGCATCCATCGGTATCAATTACACCAAGCTGCATGGAATCCACCTCATTCAATTGAGATATACTGCAGCACTCTGCATAGAATCCACTGCATTCAATCGTGCTTCATGTAATTCACTGCATTCAAGTGGGATCCATTGGGCCACACTGCATGGACTCCACTGCATTCACTCGGGATCCATTACACAACGCTGCATTGACTCCACTGCATTGAATCTCGATGCATGGAATCCACTGCATTCAATTGGTATCAATTTCACAATGCTGCAGGAATCCACTGCATTCAATCGGTATCCATTGCCGCATGCTGCATGGAATCCACTGCATCCAACCTGGATACTGCCCCACGCTGCATGCAATCCCCTGCATTCACTCGGAATGCATTTCACAACGCTGCATGGAATCCAGTGCATTCAATTGGTATCAATTTTCACAATGCTGCACGAATCCACTGCTTTTAATCGGTATCCATTGCAGGATGCTGCATGGATTCCACTGCATCCAACCTGGATATATTGCCCCACGCTGCATGCAATCCACTGCATTCAATCGGTATCAGTTACACCACGCTGCATGGAGTCCACTTCATTCAATCGAGATACATTGCACCACTCTGCATAGAATCCACTGCATTCAATCACGCTGCTTGGAATCCACTGCATTCAATCGGGAGCCATGGGCCACACTGCATGGAATCCACTGCATTCACTCGGGATCCATTGCACAACGCTGCATTGACTCCACTACATTGAATCTTGATGCATGGTATCCACTGCATTATATTGGTATCAATTACATAATTCTGCAGGAATCCACTGCATTCAATCGATATCCATTGCCGCATGCTGCATGGATTCCACTGCATCCAACCTGGATACATTGCCCCACGCTGCATGCAATCCACTGCATTCACTCCGGATGCATTTCACAACGCTGCATGGAATCCAGTGCATTCAATCATGCCGCATGTAATCCAGCCATTCAATCAGGATCAATTGGACCATGCTGCATGGAATCCACTGCATTCAATCAGGATCCATTGGGCCATGCTGCATGGAAGCCACTGCATTCAATCCTGTCCATTGGGCTACACTGCATTGAATCAACTGCATTCAATCGGGATCCATTGGGCCAAGCTGCATGCAATCCACTTCATTCACTCTGAATGCATTACACAATGTTGCATGGAATGAAGTGCATTCAATCACACTGCATGGAATCCACTGCATTCAATCGGTATAAATTACACCAAGCTGCATTAAATCAGCTGCATTCAATGGATTTAATTGCACCACCTGCATAGAATCCACTGCATTCAATCACAGCTGCAGGGAACCCACTGAATTCAATCTGGATCCATTGGACCCCACTGCATGGAATCCACTGCATTCACTCGGGATCCATTTCACAACGCTGCATGGACTCCACTGCATTGAATCTTGATGCATGGAATCTACTGCATTCAATTGGTATCAATTACACAATGCTGCATGGACTCCACTGCATTCAATCACGCTGCATGGAATCCACTGTATTCAATCGGGATGCATTTCACAATGCTGCATGTAATCCATTGCATTCAATCATGCCGCATTGAATCCACTGCATTTAATCAGGATCCATTGGGCCATGCTGCATGGGAGCCACTGCATTCAATCGAGATACAATGCACCACTCTGCATAGAATCCACTGCATTTAATCATGCTTCATGGAATCCACTGCATTCAATCGGGACCGTTGGCCACACTGCATGGAATCCACGGCATTCACTCAGTATCCATTGCAGCATGCTGCATGGATTCCACTGCATGAACCTGTATATATTTCCCACGCTGCATGCAATCCACTGCATTCACTCGGGATGCATTGCACAACGCTGCATGGAATCCAGTGCATTCAATCATGCCACATGGAATCCACAGCATTAAAACAGGATCCATTGGGCCAAGCTGCATGCAATCCACTGTATTCCACTCTGGATGCATTTCACACTGCTGCATGGAATCCAGTGCATTCAGTCACACTGCATGGAATCCATTGCATTGAATCGGTATCAATTACATCAAGCGGCATAGAATATATTTCAATAATCGAGATACATTGCACCACTCTGCATAGAATCCACTGCATTCAATAATGCTGCATGGGATCCCCTGCATTCAATCAGGTACCTTTGGGCCACATTGCATGAAATCTCTGCATTCCATCAGGATCCATTGCACAATGCTGCATGGAATATACGGCATTCAATTGGGATACATTCGCCACACTGCATGGAATCAACGGCATTCAATCACGCTGCATGGATTCCACTTCATTCACTCGGATGCATTTCACAACGCTGCATCGGATCCAGTGCATTCAATCATGCTTCATGGAATCCACTGCATTCAATCGGGATCCATGGGCCACACTGCAAGGAATCCACTGCATTCACTATGGATGCATTTCACACTGCTTCATTGAATCCACTGCATTGAATCTTGATGCATGGAATCCACTGCATTCAATTGGTATCTAGACACCAAGCCTGCATGGAATCCGCTTCATTCAATGGAGGATACATTGCACCACTCTGATTAGAATCCACTGCATTCACTCACGCTGCATGGAATCCACTGCATTCAATCGGGATCCTTTGGGCACACTGCATGGAATCCACTGCATTCAATCGGGATCCATTTCACAACGCTGTATTTAATCCACTGCATTGAATCTTGATGCATGGAATCCACTGCATTCAATTGGTATCAATTACACAATGCTGCAGGAATCCACTGCATTCCATCGGTATCCGTTGCAGAATGCTGCATGGATTCCACTGCATGCAACCTGGATACATTGCCCCATGCTGCATGTATCCACTGCATTCACTCGGGGTGATTTCACAACCCTGCATGGAATCCAGTGCATTCAATCATTCCTCATGATATCCAGTGCATTCAATCAGGATCCATTCGGCCATGCTGCATGAAACCACTGCATTCAATCGGGATCCATTTGGCTACGCTGAATGGAATCCACAGCATTTCAATCATGATCCATCGGGCCAAGCTGCATGCATTCCCGCATTCACTCTGGAGGCATTTCACACTCCTGCATGGAATCCAGTGCATTCAATCACACTGCATGGAATCCACTGCATTCAATCGGTATCAATTACACCAAGCTGCATGGAATCCACCTCCTTCAATTGAGATATACTGCAGCACTCTGCATAGAATCCACTGCCTTCAATAGTGCTTCATGTAATTCACTGCATTCAATTGGATCCATTGGGCCACACTGCATGGACTCCACTGCATTCACTCGGGATCCATTACACAACGCTGCATTGACTCCACTGCATTGAATCTCGATGCATGGAATCCACTGCATTCAATTGGTATCAATTTCACAATGCTGCAGGGAATCCACTGCATTCAATCGGTATCCATTGCCGCATGCTGCATGGAATCCACCTGCATCCACCTGGATACATTGCCCCACGCTGCATGCAATCCACTGCATTCAATCGGTATCAGTACACCATGCTGCATGAATTCACTTCATTCAATCGAGATACATTGCACCAACTCTGCATAGAATCCACTGCATTCAATCACCGCTGCTTGGAATCCACTGCATTCAATCGGGATCCATGGGCCACACTGCAATGGAATCCTCTGCATTCACTCGGGATCCATTGCACAACGCTGCATTGACTCCACTACATTGAATCTTGATGCATGGTATCCACTGCATTAATAATTCGTATCAATTACATAATTCTGCAGGGAATCCACTGCATTCAATCGGTATCCATTGCCGCATGCTGCATGGATTCCACTGCACCCAACCTGGATACATTGCCCCACGCTGCATGCAATCCACTGCATTCACTCGGGATGCATTTCACAATGCTGCATGGAATCCAGTGCATTCAATCATGCCGCATGTAATCCAGTCCATTCAATCAGGATCAATTGGGACCATGCTGCATGGAATCCACTGCATTCAATCAGGATCCATTGGGCCATTGCTGCATGGAAGCCACTGCAATTCAATCCTGATCCATTGGGCTACACTGCATGAATCAACTGCATTCATCGGGATCCATTGGCCAAGCTGCATGCAATCCACTTCATTCACTCTGAATGCATTACACAATGCTGCATGGAATGAAGTGCATTCAATCACACTGCAGGGAATCCACTGCATTCAATCGGTATCAATTAAACCAAGCTGCATTAAATCAGCTGCATCAATGGATTTATATTGCACCACCTGCATAGAATCCACTGCATTCAATCACGCTGCATGGAATCCACTGAATTCAATAATCTGGATCCATTGGACCACACTGCATGGAATCCCACTGCATTCACTCGGGATCCATTACACAACGCTGCATGGAATCCAGTGCATTCAATTGGTATCAATTTCACAATGCTGCAGGGAATCCACTGCTTTAAATCGGTATCCATTGCAGCATGCTGCTTGAGTCCACTGCATACAACCTGGATACATTGCCCCACGCTGCTGCAATCCACTGCATTCAATCGGTATCAGTTACACCAAGCTGCATGGAATCCACTTCATTCAATCGAGATACATTGCACCACTCTGCATAGAATCCACTGCATTCAATCACGGCCTGCTTGGATCCACTGCATTCAATCGGATCCATGGGCCACACTGCATGGAATCCTCTGCATTCACTCGGGATCCATTGCACAACGCTGCATTGACTCCACTACATTGAATCTTGATGCATGGTATCCACTGCATTATATTGGTATCAATTACATAATTCTGCAGGGAATCCACTGCATTCAATCGGTATCCATTGCCGCATGCTGCATGGATTCCACTGATCCAACCTGGATACATTGGCCCCACGCTGCATGCAATCCACTGCATTCACTCGGGATGCATTTCACAACGCTGCATGAATCCAGTGCATTCAATCATGCCGCATGTAATCCAGTCCATTCAATCAGGATCAATTGGACATGCTGCATGGAATCCACTGCATTCAATCCAGGATCCATTGGGCCATGCTGCATGGAAGCCACTGCATTCAATCCTGATCCATTGGGCTACACTGCATTGAATCAACTGCATTCAATCGGGATCCATTGGGCCAAGCTGCAAGGCAATCCACTTCATTCACTCTGAATGCATTACACAATGCTGCATGAATGAATGGCATTCAATCACACTGCATGGAATCCACTGCCTTCAATCGGTATAAATTACACCAAGCTGCATTAATCAGCTGCATTCAATGGATTTATATTGCAACCACCTGCATAGAATCCACTGCATTCAATCACGCTGCATGGAATCCACTGAATTCAATCTGGATCCATTGGACCCCACTGCATGGAATCCACTGCATTCACTCGGGATCCATTTCACAACGCTGCATGACTCCACTGCTTGAATCTTGATGCATGGAATCTACTGCATTCAATTGGTATCAATTACACAATGCTGCATGGACTCCACATGCATTCAATCATGCTGCATGGAATCCACTGAATTCAATCGGGATGCATTTCACAATGCTGCATGTAATCCAGTGCATTCAATCATGCCGCATGGAATCCACTGCATTCAATCAGGATCCATTGGGACATGCTGTATGGAAGCCACTGCATTCAATCGAGATACAATGCACCACTCTGCATAGAATCCACTGCATTAAATCATGCTTCATGGAATCCACTGATTCAATCGGGATCCGTTGGGCCACACTGCATGGAATCCACGGCATTCACTCTGTATCCATTGGCAGCATGCTGCATGGATTCCACTGCATCCAACCTGGATACATTGCCCCAACGCTGCATGAAATCCACTGCATTCACTCGGGATGCATTGCACAACGCTGCATGGAATCCAGTGCATTCAATCATGCCACATGAAATCCACAGCATTAAAACAGGATCCATTGGGCCAAGCTGCATGCAATCCACTGTATTCACTCTGGATGCATTTCACACTGCTGCATGGAATCCAGTGCATTCAGTCACACTGCATGGAATCCATTGCATTGAATCGGTATCAATTACATCAAGCGGCATCGAATACATTTCAATAATCGAGATACATTGCACCACTCTGCATAGAATCCACTGCATTCAATAATGCTGCATGGATCCCCTGCATTCAATTCAGGTACCTTTGGGCCACATTGCGTGAATCCTCTTCATTCCATCAGGATCCATTGCACAATTGCTGCATGGAATATATACGGCATTCAATTGGGATACATTTCGCCACACTGCATGGAATCAACGGCATTCAATCACGCTGCATGGATTCCACTTCATTCACTCGGGATGCATTTCACAACGCTGCATCGGATCCAGTGCATTCAATCATGCTTCATGGAATCCACTGCATTCAATCGGGATCCATTGGGCCACACTCCAAGGAATCCACTGCATTCACTATGGATGCATTTCACACTGCTTCATTGAATCCACTGCATGAATCTTGATGCATGGAATCCACTGCATTCAATTGGTATCAATACACCAAGCTGCATGGAATCCACTTCATTCAATGGAGATACATTGCACCACTCTGATTAGAATCCACTGCATTCACTCACGCTGCATGGAATCCACTGCATTCAATCGGGATCCATTGGGCCACACTGCATGGAATCCACTGCATCCATCGGTATCATTTACACCAAGCTGCATTAAATCAGCTGCATTCAATGGATTTATATTGCACCACCTGCATAGAATCCACTGCATTCACTCACGCTGCATGGAATCACTGCATTCAATCGCGATACATTGGGCCACACTGTATGAATCCACTGCATTCACTCGGGATCCAGTTCACAATGCTGCATTGACTCCACTGCTTGAATCTTGATGCATGGAATCCACTGCAATTCAATTGGTATCAATACACAATGCTGCAGGGAATCCACTGCATTCCATCGGTATCCGTTGCAGCATGCTGCATGGATTCCACTGCATGCAACCTGGATACATTGCCCCACGCTGCATGTAATCCACTGCATTCACTCGGGGTGATTTCACAACCCTGCATGGAATCCAGTGCATTCAATCATTCCGCATGATATCCAGTGCATTCAATCAGGATCCATTCGGCCAGCTGCATGGAAACCACTGCATTCAATCGGATCCATTTGGCTACGCTGCATGGAATCCACAGCATTCAATCAGGATCCATCGGGCCAAGCTGCATGCATTCCACCGCATTCACTCTGGAGGCATTTCACACTCCTGCATGGAATCCAGTGCATTCAATCACACTGCAAGGAAATCCACTGCATTCAATCGGTATCAATTACACCAAGCTGCATGAATCCACCTCATTCAATGAGATATACTGCAGCACTCTGCATAGAATCCACTGCATTCCAATCGTGCTTCATGTAATTCACTGCATTCAATTGGGATCCATTGGGCCACACTGCATGGACTCCACTGCATTCACTCTGGATCCATTACACAACGCTGCATTTGACCTCCACTGCATTGAATCTCGATGCATGGAATTCACTGCATTCAATTGTATCAATTTCACAATGCTGCAGGGAATCACTGCATTCAATCGGTAATCCATTGCCGCATGCTGCATGAATCCACTGCATCCAACCTGGATACATTGCCCCCACGCTGCATGCAATCCACTGCATTCAATCGGTATCAGTTACACCAAGCTGCATGGAATCCACTTCATTCAATCGAGATACAATTGCACCACTCTGCATAGAATCCACTGCATTCAATCACGCTGCTTGGAATCCACTGCATTCAATCGGGATCCATGGGCACACTGCATGGAATCCTCTGCATTCACTCGGGATCCATTGCACAACGCTGCATTGACTCCACTACATTGAATCTTGATGCATGGTATCCACTGCAGTATATTGGTATCAATTACATAATTCTGCAGGAATCCACTGCATTCAATCGGTATCCATTGCCGCATGCTGCATGGATTCCACTGCACCCAACCTGGATACATTGCCCCACGCTGCATGCAATCCACTGCATTCACTCGGGATGCATTTCACAATGCTGCATGGAATCCAGTGCATTCAATCATGCCGCATGTAATCCAGTCCATTCAATCAGGATCAATTGGACCATGCTGCATGGAATCCACTGCATTCAATCAGGATCCATTGGGCCATGCTGCATGGAAGCCACTGCATTCAATCCTGATCCATTGGGCTACACTGCATTGAATCTACTGCACATTCAATCGGGATCCATTGGGCCAAGCTGCATGCAATCCACTTCATTCACTCTGAATGCATTACACAATGCTGCATGAATGAAGTGCATTCATCACACTGCATGGAATCCACTGCATTCAATCGGTATCAATTACACCAAGCTGCATTAAATCAGCTGCATTCAATGGATTATATTGCACCACCTGCATAGAATCCACTGCATTCAAATCACGCTGCATGGAATCCACTGAATTCAATCTGGATCCATTGGACCACACTGCATGGAATCCACTGCATTCACTCGGGATCCATTCAACAACGCTGCATGGAATCCATGCATTCCAATTGGTATCAATTTCACAATGCTGCAGGGAATCCACTGCTTTAAAATCGGTATCCATTGCAGCATGCTGCATGGAGTCCACTGCATCCAACTGGAAACATTGCCCCACGCTGCATGCAATCCACTGCATTCAATCGGTATCAGTTACACCAAGCTGCATGGAATCCACTTCATTCAATCGAGATACATTGCACCACTCTGCATAGAATCCACTGCATTCAATCACGCTGCTTGAATCCACTGCATTCAATCGGGATCCATGGGCCACACTGCATGGAATCCTCTGCATTCACTCGGGATCCATTGCACAACGCTGCATTGAACTCCACTACATTGAATCTTGATGCATGGTATCCACTGCATTATATTGGTATCAATTACATAATTCTCAGGAATCCACTGCCTTCAATCGGTATCCATTGCCGCATGCTGCATGGATTCCACTGCATCCAACCCCAAGGATACATTGCCCCACGCTGCATGCAATCCACTGCATTCACTCGGATGCATTTCACAACGCTGCATGGAATCCAGGCATTCAATCATGCCGCATGTAATCCAGTCCATTCAATCAGGATCAATGGACCATGCTGCATGGAAATCCACTGCAATCAATCAGGAATCCATTGGCCATGCTGCATGGAAGCCACTGCATTCAATCCTGATCCATTGGGCTACACTGCATTGAATCAACCTGCATTCAATCGGATCCATTGGCCAAGCTGCATGCAATCCACTTCATTCACTCTGAATGCATTACACAATGCTGCATGGAATGAAGTGCATTCAATCACACTGCATGGAACCCACTGCATTCAATCGGTATAAATTACACCAGCTGCATTAAATCAGCTGCATTCAATGATTTATATTGCACCACCTGCATAGGAATCACTGCATTCAATCACGCTGCCATGAATCCACTGATTTACATCTGTTCCATTGGACCCACTGCATGGAATCCACTAAAAAAAAAAAAGATCCATTTCACAACGC
>NW_028146978.1:0-19577 GCF_054392235.1 Sus scrofa
TGGGGCTGCGCGGAATGGCTGCCGCTGCTACCATGGCGGCAGCCGCCCGGGAGCTGGTGTTGCGGTCCGGGGCCTCAGATATGGAGGAGGAGGAGGGCCCACTGGTGAGGACGCAGGGCTGTTTCTCCTCCAGAGTCTCGTCCGGTCTTCTCACGTCAGAAAGGTCTGGGCTGGGTTTCGCGCAAGGTTGGGAGCTCGGCTGCTACCGGTGATGCTGCCTGGTCTGGCTCTCCATACCCCTCCCCGGATCGGACCTGGACCAAAGTGGGGACTAGAATGGCTGATACTTAGGTTCTGGGGCCACAGTTTCAGTTAAACTCCAGATATTTGCGCAGGATAGAGAAGCGGTGTAGAGTAAATGCTAGGAACATGGCCAGACTGCCTCGGTTCTAATTCCAGCTCAGCCACTTATGCTGTGTGTGTTTGGGCAAGTTAACTAGCCTCTCTGTGTCATCACTCTTAACACTTATAAAGTGAAAAAATAAGACTTACTGTAGAGGTTGTCGGTTAGGATTAGGTGAATGTAGGATGACACCTGGCACGATGGTGAACACTGTGTTAACTGACATTTCTAGAAAGGCTGGAGCTCCCCACGGGGATTGTAACAGAACATCTAAGATAGAAGGAGTCTGGAGACCCTAAGTTCAACTGCAAGTTCTGCTCTGTCCCTGCATCTCCTAATTTTCCTCATTTGGTCACCTCTGTGGGTTTGCTGGCTCCTTGTCATATTCCCTACCCATCAGCCCCAATGAGTAGATTGGGACAATATGAGATTTTGGAATTTTTTGGACTCAGCATTTCTCTCTGGTTTCCCAGTGAAAGTCCTCTCTCCCCATTATATTTTGTTCTCCCCCTCCCTTTCCCATTAACCTGCCCCTCTCCAGGGGGGTGGTCCAGGTCTCCAGGAGCCACTGCAACTTGGAGAGTTGGACCTCACCTCTGATGAATTCATCCTGGATGAAGTTGATGGTAAGTGATGGCACGAGGTGGCCGCAGTGCCTGTCATCTTAAGAGGCATGGGGGCTGGAGGTAATAAGGCAGGAATTGGTGTGCAGATGTTCGGATGTGGGTAGCGGGCGCTGTGGAGCCCTTTGGACCCTTATGATAAACTTCTCTTTCCAGTTCACATTCAGGCAAATCTGGAGGATGAGTTAGTAAAGGAAGCTCTTAAAACGGTGAGGTTTTCTGCTCTCCTAATCTGCCCCTCCACTCACCCTCCCCTCAAAGAAGAAAACAGTCTCTTCGTGTAATATCTTAATGTCTTCTCCCCAAATCCTTTGTTGACTTTGTTGCAGTGTCCCTTCTCTGACTGCCCCCCCCAACCCATCGTGTTTATGCTCTTCCAGGGTGTGGATCTCCCGTCACTATTCAAAGCAGGTTGAACTGGAGCTACAGCAGATTGAGCAGAAATCCATTCGTGATTGTATCCTCTGGCAGAGGGAAGGGTGGTGTTACTAAAACGGGCGTTTGGGAGTTCCCATTGTGGCTCAGTGGGTTAAGGACCTAACATAGTGTCCTTGAAGATTCGGGTTCACTCCCTGGCCTCGTTTAGTGGGTTAAGGATCCAGTGTTGGAGTTCCCGTTGTGGCGCAGTGGTTAACGAATCTGACTAGGAACCATGAGGTTGCGGGTTTGGTCCCTGCCCTTGCTCAGTGGGTTAACGATCCAGCGTTGCCATGGGCTGTGGTGTAGGTTGCAGATGCGGCTTGGATCCCGCATTGCTGTGGCTCTGGCGTAGGCCAGCGGCTACAGCTCCGATTAGACCCCTAACCTGGGAACCTCCATATGCTGCGGAAGCGGCCCAAAGAAGTAGCAAAAAGACCAAAAAAAAAAAAAAAAAAAAAAAGGATCCAGTGTTGCTGTGAGCTGTGGCCTAGGTCGAAAATGCAATTTGGATCTGGTGTTTCTGTGGCTGTGGCCGGCAGCTGTAGCTCCGACTCTACCCCTAGCCTGGGAACTTCCATATGCTGTGGGTGCGGCCCTAAAAAAGAAGAAAAAAAAAAGGAGTATTTTGTGGGGCATGGTGCTGACAGCCCCGCCACAGCTGCCCTCCATCAGCTAAGAGAGAAGGAGAGGTCCTGCTGGTCCAAGGAGCTCTATCTGCACAGTAAGGCCTTGACTTTTGTGGTCAGATATCCAAGAAAGTGAGAACATAGCATCTCTGCACAATCAGATCACAGCCTGCGATGCTGTCCTTGAGGTTAATAACCCTGACCTGGGACCCCTGATAACCCTGAACCCAGGTCATGGTCTCTGGTACCATTCTCTAGGTCATTAGCCTCAGGTGGGGACCATTTGAGTTGCCATCAGGATGATCTCAGCAGCCTTTTTTATTTGTTGCTGCTGCCGTGATGAATGCTATTTGCCAGGGACTTTTGGGGTACCTCTTCCCTCAGCACCCACTACCCTCATGGACTTGGGTGATTCCCTCATCCCGTCCCAACCCAATGGCAATTCAGCAACACTTCTGCCTTCCCCCCAGCGCATGGAGCAAATGTTGGGAGCTTTTCAGAGTGACCTCAGCTCCATCAGCTCTGAGATCCGGACGCTGCAGGAACAGTCAGGAGCCATGAACATTAGGCTTCGAAACCGCCAGGCTGTCCGTGGGAAGCTCGGGGAGCTTGTCGATGGTCTGGTGGTGCCCTCTGCTCTGGTCACGTGAGTCACCAGTTTGAATGGTCATGATGTCAACAGCAAGTAGATGAGCTGGAGTGACCTGCCCTGCTTATCTCGTGGGTCTTCCGGCTCCAGGTCGTCAAGTTCCTTTCAGAAACTGATGAGTGGGTTGACAACTCTTTCTAGCCTTGACATGTGCTTTAGGCATCAAAGATTAGGAATCATCCAGGGTCAGGCATGTAGTGAGGGGGTCCAAGGCTTGTGGGTGGTGGAGGTGTGTGTGTCCAGGAACAGGAAACTTGGTACACATGTGCCCTGACTCTCTGATATAGCGTAAGAAGGGAGAGGAGATGGGCTGGATGGAAGGGGTGTGGTTAGGGCCTAGCTATGTCTGGATCTCCTAACCCATCCCATCCCTCTCTGCTTCCCAGGGCAATTCTGGAGGCGCCAGTGACAGAGCCCCGGTTCCTGGAACAGCTGCAGGAGCTGGATGCCAAGGCAGCTGCAGTCCGGGAGCAGGAGGCTAGAGGCACAGCGGCCTGTGCAGATGTCAGGGGCGTGCTGGACCGGCTCCGGGTCAAGGTGGTGCATGGGGGTGGATTGTCCAGACTTCCTGAACCAGCGTCCCTGAGACCTTCACCCTGGGTCTCCCGTAGCCTGTCCCCGAAAACCTTGCCCTGCCTTTATTTGGCAGGGCACATCCTCACCTCTCTGGGTTCCCTAAGGGTCTTAAATATGCAAGAGATATTCTCTGCTGTTTCTCCTCCTGTGTTCAGCATTCATTACATCCCTCAGTGCCTCCCAAACAGTGAGAAGGTTGCAGCCTCACACCCTGTGTTTGGTCCTCCGTGTCCAGGCGGTAACAAAGATCCGAGAGTTCATCCTTCAGAAGATCTATTCCTTCAGGAAACCAATGACCAACTATCAGATCCCCCAAACGGCCCTACTGAAGTACAGGTGGCCACCTGAACGAAAGACCGTCTTGGGGGGAGGGGGGGACTCCCAGCTTTTGCGCAGCACGCGTGGTGTCTGGTGGTGCAGGTGACGGGGCTGACCCGTCCCTGCCACTCCAGGTTCTTCTATCAGTTCCTGCTGGGCAATGAGCGGGCCACGGCCAAGGAGGTCAGGGACGAATACGTGGAGACGCTGAGCAAGATGTACCTGTCTTACTACCGCTCCTACCTGGGGCGGCTCATGAAGGTGCAGGTGAGGCCAGGAGAAAGGCGGCCCCTGCCCTGGCTCAGAGCCGAGAGCCCTTTCTTGTTGCACTCTGGAAAGGGTTGGGTACCAGGGCTCCTTTCTCTTTTCTTTAGTATGAGGAAGTCGCTGAGAAGGATGATCTGATGGGCGTGGAGGACACAGCAAAGAAAGATATCCTGCAGCTGAGGACCGCTCCTGCTGGGCCTGGGGCGGGCGGGGCTTCTGGGTCCAGCCTCTGGGGCTCTGCTGCTCACCTCTGGGAGCGTGATAAAAGCTATGACTTTCTCCCTCAAGAAAATGCGCAAATCACTTTGATGTGTTGTTTTGCATGTCATGTCAGGGGTGGAGAGGCTCCCTGGGGCCCATTTGCAGACATCCGTTGAAGTGGGGCCCTGGTCCTGGGGGATGCTGAGGCTGTCTGGCTGCCAGGGCCCAATGGAGTTCCCAAGGCTTTGATCTTCCATCACTGCAGTGACAGTACTGTATTCCTTGATTGTGACCCTGCACGCTTCTTCTCAAAGCCGTCCCTCCGCAGCAGGAACACCATTTTCACCCTGGGGACCCGTGGCTCCGTCATCTCGCCCACTGAACTGGAAGCCCCCATCCTTGTGCCGCACACAGCGCAGCGGGGAGAACAGAGGGTAGGAGGAGGAGGAGGCAGACCCCTGAGTGAATCCCCCGGCCAGTCACCGGGTCAGGAGGCAGGCCTGGGGGTGGGGGCAGGAGCAGCAGCAGCGGCAGGCGGGGGGTGGGGGGTGCTCTCCTCCTGTGCCCCCACCTCTTCAGTCCCCATTCAGGATGCCCTCTCGAAGCCTGGACTCGGGTTAGAGGGGAGTGCCTCCTGTGCTCTCCTTGCCCAGCTTTCCTGGTCTTTCAGCCACGTCAACCCTTCTCTCTCCCCTCTTTTTCCCTCCCCTCCTAGTACCCTTTTTTTTTTTTTTTTTTGTCTTTTTTGCTATTTCTTGGGCCGCTCCCGCGGCATATGGAGATTCCCAGGCTAGGGGTCTAATCGGAGCTGTAGCCACCAGCCTACACCAGAGCCACAGCCACGCGGGATCCGAGCCGAGTCTGCAACCTGCACAGCTCACGGCAACGCCGGATCGCCAACCCACTGAGCGAGGGCAGGGATCGAACCCGCAACCTCATGGTTCCTAGTCGGATTCATTAACCACTGTGCCACGACGGGAACTCCTTTTTTTTTTTTTATTTTATTTTTTTAAAATTTAATTTAATTTTTTTTCTAGTACCCTTTTGAGGCACTCTTCCGCAGCCAGCACTATGCCCTCCTGGACAACTCCTGCCGAGAATATCTTTTCATCTGCGAGTTCTTCGTGGTGTCTGGCCCGGCTGCACACGACCTCTTCCACGCTGTCATGGGCCGCACCCTCAGCATGACGCTGGTAAGTGCCCTGGCTCCCCTGCTCTCTGCCCTCCAGGTCCTCCTTACTCATCACTGAGGTCAGGGCTCTGGACAGACTGCAACCAGATGCCCTCTTTCTAAAGCTGTGTGACTCCCCATGGAACCACCACAGCTTGGGGTCTCCCAGAACACCCCTGCCGCAGACCCACACCAGGCAATAGCACCTGAAAACTCAGGGGCCCTTAAACCTTGGTGTTCAGCCCTGAATTGTGCTGTGATGGGCCTGTGACCACAGATCTGGTGAGCAAGGCAGAGGATCGGTGGGCAGGGAAGGAGGGAGCATTTTCCTTTTAGATCGTCCCCCCCCCCACATCCCCAGAGGAGCCCGTGCATTTGTCTGTAGCCACTTGAATGACAGAGTCCCAAACACAATCCTCCAATCCCCTTCCTGTTCCTAAATCACAGAAGCACCTGGAGTCTTACCTGGCCGACTGCTACGATGCCATAGCGGTTTTTCTCTGTATCCATATTGTTCTCCGGTTCCGAAACATTGCAGCAAAGAGGGATGTCCCCGCCCTGGACAGGTGCTGAATTCTGGTTCTCGACGCCCCCCCCCACCAGCCTTGAGCTCTTGGTCTCCTACACACCTGCCCTGACCCTTGGGCTCCTAGTGGCCTCATCCCATTGGCCCTGTCCCTGTGTGTCTGCTGGGAAGCAGTGCTCTTGCTTCCAGACCCAGCTTTCACACCCTCCTGCCCCTGTGCCGGTCAGGGTGCCCGCACACACCCCAACCCCACCTCCCCACCCCTGTGCTCCTTGCTGCTATCTCTGATTCTGGCGAAGCCCACAGGTACTGGGAACAGGTGCTTGCCTTGCTGTGGCCGCGGTTTGAGCTGATCCTGGAGATGAACGTCCAGAGCGTCCGGAGCACTGACCCCCAGCGCCTCGGGGGGCTGGACACTCGGCCTCACTATGTGAGGGGGGGCGAGGGTAACTGGTTTGGGAAGCAGGGCTCCACGCTTGGCCATGGGGTTGCCCAGGGTCATGGTCATGGTGCAGCATATGCAGCTTCACTGGGTGAGAAGCAGCGAGGAGTATGATTAGACTGGGTTGGAATGGGACACACACGGTGGTGGGGAGGGATCCGAGACGGGAGTCACCCAGAGGCTGCTTGACCAGCTTCAAGGGCTTCCAGGGGCTTGTTGGTTGGGCCAGGGCACAGGTAGGATTTTTTTCTCCTGCCTTCTGCCTCCCAGATCACACGCCGATATGCAGAGTTCTCCTCTGCCCTCGTCAGCATCAATCAGACGATTCCCAATGAGCGGACGATGCAGCTGCTGGGTCAGCTACAGGTGAGGGCAGGGGCAGGGCAGTGGCTGGGTTGCAGAAGGCCCCTGCCTTCCGAGTCACCGCCTCCTGCCACTTTTTCAGGTGGAGGTGGAGAATTTTGTCCTCCGAGTAGCAGCCGAGTTCTCCTCAAGGAAGGAGCAGCTTGTGTTTCTGATCAACAACTATGACATGATGCTGGGCGTGCTGATGGTAAGGGCCCCTCTGGCTCCCTTCGGGCCCCCCACCGCTCTCTCAGCTCCGTGAGAGCCAAGACCCTGCTGACCTCGTTCAGTGTTTGATTCTCGGCACCTGGCACGGCGTCTGGCCAACGTGGGAGGGAGGGGCTCGCAGACTTGAAATGCGGCTTCTCCACAACCTTAGGTTTTGCTCTGTCTCCTCTTAGGAGAGGGCTGCTGATGACAGCAAAGAGGTTGAAAGTTTCCAGCAGCTGCTCAATGCTCGGACACAGGTAGGGGTGTGGGGAAGGGAAGGAGGACCTGTGTGCCGTATTTGTTTTTGTTCAGAGTGTGGGTGTGGAGTGGCAATTAGTGGACTCCAGGTACACAGAACTGGAATTGTAATGCTTTGTAACACTTGGTTCAGACCAGGCTGTCATTACTGGTCTATTTTATTTTTGTGTTTTTTTTAAATTTATTTTAATTTTTATTTGCTTTAAAGGGCCGCACCTGCGGCATATAGAAGTTTGCAGGCTAGGCGATGAATTGGAGCTACAGCTGCCGGCCTACACCGCAGCCACAGCAACTCCAGATCTGAGCTGTGTCTGTGACGTACATTATAGGTCATGGCAACACTGGATCCTTAACCCACTGAGTGAGGCCGGGGATCAAAACATGTCTTCCTGGATACTAGTTGGGTTCATTACCTCTGAGTCACCATGGAAACTCCTAAATTTTATTTACTTTTAAAATGGAGATATTGGAGTTCCCTTTGTGGCTCAGCAGTCAATAAACCTGACTAGGATCCGTTAGAGTTCGATCCCTGACCTCGCTCTCTCAGTGGGTTAAGGATCTGGCATTGCCATGAGCTGTGGTGTAGGTCGCAGATGCAGCTCAGTTCCTGGGTTGCTGTGGCTGTGGTGTAGGCTGGCAGCTACAGCTCCGATTTGACCCCTAGCCTGGGAACCTCCATATGCCACAGGTGTGGCCCTAAAATAGCAAAAAAAAAAATAATAATAAAATAAATAAATAAAGGAGTTCCCGTCGTGGCTCAGTGGTTAATGAATCCGACTGGTAATCATGAGGTTGCGGGTTCGATCCCTGGCCTTGCTCAGTGGGTTAAGGATCCGGCATTGCTGTGAGCTGTGGTGTAGGTTGCAGATGCGGCTCGGATCCCACGTTGCTGTGGCTCTGGCATAGGCCAGTGGCTATAGCTCCAATTAGACCCTTAGCCTGGGAACCTCCGTAGGCGGCCCTAGAAAAGGCAAAAAGACAAAAATTAAAACAAAATAAAATGGAGATATTTTTGAAGTACAATCTCATGTAAATTACAGGTCTACAACACAGGGAGTCACAATTTTAAAAGGTTATGTGCCAGGAGTTTCTGTTGTGGTGCAGTGGAAACACACCTGACTAGTGTCCATGAGGATGCAGGTTCGATCCTTGGCCTCGCTCAGGGGTCAGGAATCTGGCGTTGCTGTGGGTTGTATAGGCCAGCAGCTGCAGCTCTGATTTGACCCCTAGCCTGGAAACTTCCATATGTTGTGGGTTCCTAAATCACAGCAACACCTGGAGTGGCCCTAAAAAGAAAAAAAAAAAAGGTTATGTGCCATTTATGGTTCTTATAAAATATTTACTTTATTCTGTGTTTTCCAGTATATCCTTCTACCTTGCTTATTTTTTAAAGTATGGTGATTTACAATGATATGCTAATTTCTGCTGTACAGCAAAGTGACCCAAACATGTATAGATACGTTCCTTTTCTCACACTCCATCATGTCCTGTCCCTAGTGATTGGCTATAGTTCCCCGTGCTGTACAGCAGGACTTCATTGCTTATCCATTCTAAGTGTAATAGTTTGCATCTACTAACCCCAGACTCCCAGTCCATCCCACTCCCTGCCCCTCCTCCTTGGCAACCACAATTCCGTTCTCCATGTCTGAGAGTCTGTTTCTGTTTTGTAGATAGGTTCATTTGTGCCATATTTTAGATTCCACACATAAGTGATATCATATGGTGTTTGTCTTTCTCTTTCTGACTTACTTCACTTAGCATGAGAGTCTCTAGTTCTATCCAAGTTGCTGCAAATGGCATTATTTTGTTCTTTTTTATGGCCAAGTAGTATTCCATTGTGTATATGTACCACGTCTTCTTAATCCATTCACCTGTTGTTGGACATTTAGGTTGTTTCCATGTCTTGGCTCTTGTTACTAGTGCTGCAGTGAACATAGGGATGCAGTATCTTTTTCAGTGAGTTTTTGTTTGGATATATGCCCAGGAGTGGGATTGCTGGGTCATATGGTAGTTCTATATTTAGTTTTCTAAGCTACCTCCATACTGTTTTCCATAGTGGCTGTACCAAGGTACATTCCCACTGACAGTGTAGGAAGGTTCCCTTTTCTCCACATCTTCTCCAGCATTTGTTATTTGTAGACTTATTAATGGTAGCCATTCTCACCGGTGTGAGGTGGTACATTGTAGTTTTGATTAGCATTTCTCTAATAATTAGTGATGTTGAGCATTTTTTCACGTGCCTTTTGGCCATTTCTGTCTTTTGTAGGGCTGCACCTGCGGCATATGGGGGTTCCCAGGCTAGGGGTCTAATCGGAGCTACAGCTGCTGGCCTATGCCACAGCCACAGCAATTCGGGGTCCGAGCTGTCTGTGACCTATGCCACAGCTCACAGCAACACCGGATCCTTAACCCACTGAGCAAGGCCAGGGATCCGAACCCGCAACCTCATGATTCCTAGTTGGAGTTGTTTCTGCTGTGCCACAATGGGAACTCCTGTATGTCTTCTTTGGAGAATTGTCTGTTCAGGTTTTCTGCCCCTTTTTCGATTGTGGATTTTTTTTTTTTTTTTGCTGTTGTATGAGTTGTTTGTATATTTTGGAGATGAAGCCTTTGTCAGTTGCATCGTTTACAACTCTTTTCTCCCGTTCCGTAGGTTGTCTTTTTTTTATGGTTTCCTTTGCTATGTGAAGCTTGTGAGTTTGATTAGGTCCCATTGGCCTATTTTTGTTTTTATTTCTATTGCCTTGGGTGACTGACCTAAGAAGACATGTGTATGGTTGATGTCAGAGAATGTTTTGCCTATGTTCTCTTCTAGGAATTTTATAGTATCTTTATAGTATCTTATGTTTAAGTCTTTAAGTCATTTTGAGTTTATGTTTGTGTATGGTGCGAGGGAGTATTCTAGTTTATTTATTTTCTTACTTTTTTTTTTTTTTTTTTTTTTTTTTTTGTCTTTTTAGGGCTGCACCTGTGGCATATGGAGGTTCCCAGGCTGGGGACTGAATTTGAGCTGTAGCTGCTGGCCTACACCACAGCCACAGCAATGCAGGATCTGAGCCACACCTGCAAACTACACCATAGCTCATGGCAACACCAGATCCTTAACCCACTCAGCGAGGCCAGGGATTGAACCCATGTCCTCATGGATATTAGTCAGGTTCATTTACCACTGAGCCATGACGGGGAACTCCCTAGTTTCTTATTTATTTTATGCATAATAGTTTGGCTTTCTTAGTCCCTTAACCTTACCCCTCTTTTGCCCCTCCCCCAGAACCAGTATTATTATTTTTTTGTCTTTTTACCATTTCTTGGGCCACTCCCGCGGCATATGGAGGTTCCCAGGCTAGGTATCCAATAGGAGCTGTAGCTGCTGGCCTACGCCAGAGCCCAGCAACATGGGATCCAAGCCGCCATCTGCAGCCTATACCACAGCTCACGGCAATGCCAGATCCTTAGCCCACGGAGCAAGGCCAGGGATCAAACCCGCAACCTGATGGTTCCTAGTCAGATTCTTTAACCACTGCGCCACAGTCCCGGAACCAGTATTTGTATGTGTGTGTGTCTGATTTTTAGGGCTGCATCTACTGAATATGAGGTTCCCAGGCTAGGGGTTGAATCAGAGCTACAGCTGCCAGCCTATAGAACTAGTATCTTTTTTTTTTTTTTTTTTTTTTTTTTTGTCTTTTGTCTTTTTAGGGCCGCACCCAGGCATATGGAGGTTCCCAGGCTAGGGGTCGAATCAGAGCTACAGCTGCTGGCCTACACCACAGCCACAGCAACATGTGATCCGAGCCGAGTCTGCAGCCTACACCACAGCTCATGGCAATGCTGGATCCTTAACCCACTGAGCAAGGCCAGGGATCGAACCCGCATCCTCATGGTTACCAGTCGGATTCGTTAACCACTGAGCCACGACGGGAACTCCGAACCAGTATCTTTTTTAACCTTACATTCCTCCAGTCTTTTTTCTGTCCAGGGATCTGGTTAGTTGTAGGTTAAACATTCCCATTCCATTCTCTGTTTAGTAACATAAACATGTATCATGGCTGAGAAAGGAAGCTGTTGTCCTTACCTGCACAGTTAGGGGACAGAGGGAATATCAGTTCTTCCTCAGAAGTGCAGTTCCCTTGCCCTCTGACCCCACAACCAGTGGACCCTGCTGGGAGCAGCTGAGGCACTGAGGCATTTGCTATGGTGGGGAGCCAGCTGTCACCAGCGCTCCCTGGCCTTTTTGGGGGCTGCTGCTCGGTGTCATGGGACAGATTGCTAGCCAAAGCCCAGGGCACCCCTTCCTTCTTTCCATTCCTCTGCTGCCAGAACTTCTCTTTTGCTGGATTGAGAGCTTAAAGTTCATCCAAGTCTAGACTGGTGCTGTCCAATTGAAATATGATGCAGAGTTCCCTGGTGGCACACTGGGTTAAGGACCTGGCATTGTCGTGCTGCAGCTCAGGTTGCTGCTATGGCCCAGGTTCCATTCCTGGCCTGAGAACTTCTACATGCTGCTGGTGTGACCAAAGAAAGTGTTACCTTTTTTTTTTTTTTTTTTTTTGGTCTTTTGCCCTTTCTAGGGCCGCTTCCCAAGGCATATGGAGGTTCCCAGGCTAGGGGTCTAATCGGAGCTATAGCCGCCAGCCTACACCAGAGCCACAGCAATGCAGGATCCAAGCCGCGTCTGCAACCTACACCACAGCTCATGGCAATGCTGGATCCTTAACCCAATGAGCAAGGCCAGGGGTCGAACCTGCAACCTCATGGTTCCTAGCTGGGTTTGTTAACCACTGCGCCATGACAGGGACTCCCAGAAAAAGTGTTACTTTTAAATCATTTCTTTAAAATTCCATTGTTTCAAAGCTGTCCATTCCTAATCTTGTGAATTGATCATGTGTGTGTCTGTATCTTTAATTTCTTTGAACATTTCATACAGAAGGCCCAGCTGCTGTGTATGTGGCAGTGTAACGTTGGCTGTCTTGGGCGCTCTTGGGTGTACTGTCTGTGCTAATTTTCCTGGTAGTCTCTTTCTTACGACTGCTGGTCTTTGACTCCTCTCCTTGACCTTAATCGGGGGAGTCCCAGGGCCCTGCGCTGGGACTGAGGGTTTTTCAGAGAAGGTTGGCATCTCCTTTTACAGTCACTGAAAAATGCCCTCCCCCTGGGTCTACACTGCCACCTGTTAGAGGCTCTCGTGAGAGAGGCAGCTCAGCTTCCCACTCAAGGCTGGCATCCCGCTCAGCTTCTGGGTAGCAGGTGGCCATGGCCACTTACCTCTGGCAGCCCTGCCTCTCCCAGTTGCCCACTTCCCTGGTTCCAGCCCTCTGCTCCCAGCTCCATTTTGTAAACCATTTAATGAATTAATTATTTTGAGGAGGGTAGTCCTTGGAGATTTCCCTTAGCTCTGGGAGACCTTTCTAGAGATGAGCTGTGCTGTTACAGGAGTGTTCTAAGGACCCAGGTGGTCATGACGCCAGACCTGGGAGGACCTGCAGACATCAGGAAACTCGACTGTGTGTGTGTGTGTCTCTACAGGAATTCATCGAAGAGCTGCTATCTCCCCCTTTTGGGGGTCTGGTGGCATTTGTGAAGGAAGCTGAGGCCCTGATTGAGCGTGGGCAAGCCGAACGACTCCGAGGGGAAGAAGGTAAGAAGGGTGGGTGGGGTCAGTGAGAGGTGAACGGGAAAGAAGAAATTTAAATTTTTTTGAATTATTTTATTTGCTTTTTAGGGCCGAACTCTCAGCATATGGAGGTTCCCAGGCTAGGGGTCTAATTGGAGCTACAGCTGCCAACCTACACCACGGCCACAGCAACACCAGATCCGAGCCCCGTCTGTGACCTACACCACAGCTCACGGCAACACCGGATCCTTAACCCACTGAGCGAGGCCAGGGATCAAACCCACAAGCTCATGGTTCCTAGTTGGATTTGTTTCCCCTGTGCCACAAAGGGAACTCCCAGGAAAGAAGAAATTTGAGGATGCAGATCACATTGCGGGGGGTGGGGGGGCAGTGGTAGAGCAGGGAAGGGTGGGTTGGTGAAAAGGGGTTGCATGGTGAGGATGGCGGTGCCTGGTGGAGAGCCTAGAGGGATCAAACATCACATGGCTATTACCTCTCCCCCCACGACCAGCCCGCGTTACTCAGCTGATCCGGGGCTTTGGCAGTTCCTGGAAGTCGTCTGTGGAGTCCCTGAGCCAGGATGTCATGCGGAGCTTCACCAACTTCAGGAATGGAACCAGCATCATCCAGGTGACCTGCAGTCCCCAGTCCCACCCACCCACCACTGATTTCCCCCCGCTTTTCTTTTTTGGCTGCGCCCGTGGCGTGCCAAAGTTCCCAGGCCAGGGATGGAACCTGAGCCATAGCAGTGACAATGCTGGCTCCTTAACCCACTGAGCCACCATGGAACTCCCCCACCCCTTTCTCTGGGCTCAGAATCATACAAGTGACCCTTGATTTTCATTCCATCTGGACCCCAAGTCCTGTGCCCTGACATGATCCTAATCGTCACCCTGGTACCACCCCATACCTCATCCCTTGGTGGTTTTCTCCAAGCAGGGAGCACTAACCCAGCTGATCCAGCTCTACCACCGCTTCCACCGTGTGCTGTCCCAGCCCCAGCTCCGAGCCCTCCCAGCCCGTGCTGAGCTTATCAACATCCACCACCTCATGGTGGAGCTCAAGAAGCACAAGCCCAACTTCTGACACACCAGATGCTGGAGCCACCGGCCCTCCCCATGAACTTCTTCCCTCGGGGTCCCCCTTCCGGTTTGCCCCTGGCCAGAAGAAATTTGAGGATGCAGGCTCTTGACATGCCGCACCCGCCTTCACCCCAGGCACCTGCCTCCTCAGGATAAGCTGGGTCACCGTGGCTTTCTGAACCTCCTGTCCTCAGGTTTCCAGGACCACTCCCCCCTGGGCTTCCAAAATAACCTTGGTTATTTTTCCAATTTTCTCATTCCTCTTCCCCCTACACCGCCCTGCCCTTTTCTTCTGCTGGTGAAACCCTCGCTGCCACATCTTTGGTTCACTCAGCTCTTACCCCCTGGTGTCAGGTGTGAAGCCTCAGCTCTTGGAGTTGGTGTAGCAGGGGAGACTGCCTCATAACAGTTGATTTTTTTTTTCCTACTCAAAGTGATCCTTTTCTGTAGCTTTTTGACCTAAGATCTCAGCAACTTGAACACTAACCAGTCCCCTCCTGGCTTGAGAGTTACTCCATCCAAGGTCAGTCTGCAGAAAACAATAAATGTTTAATATGACATAAAACCCTTCGCCTGTTTCCTTTCTCCTTCCTCCTGGGACTTTCACTTAGCCCCATCTCTGCTCCAGGGTCCCTTTGCTCTCTGACTACCTCCTGGGCCTACATCCCTTCTGGTGGGTGTCTAGAAAGTAGGGGCATAGTAACCTCTGACCTCTAGCTACTGGTTTTAGGGGAGTGGAGGAAGGTGGCCCCTGGTCATAATGGCAGATGCATCAAGGGTTGTGGGCCTCAGGCATTGCATCCAAGGGCTACCTGGCCTCCTGCCTCCTCCAGCTGACCCCTAGGGTTGCCTCCTCTCCTTCACTGTCTGCTTCCTAGCTCTTTGCCGGAGGCTGCAGCACGCAGACTACTGGGGCGGGGCTGGGCCAGGCTTGCACTGTGACAGTCTATCCATTTCTGGGTTGACCTGCGCCTTCTCTAGAGGGAGAGACTTGGAGACTCCTGTGGATCCCCAGGGGGAAGGCCTGGACAGTCAGGAGAAAATGGTAATTTGGGGCCTACTCATTCCCCCCAGCGGGTGGTGAAAGAAAAGTGGCTTCTCGCAGTCTGGGTGCGGTACCAGCCAGCTGCGAAGGCAGCGACTACGCAGCTCCTACACACGCAGGAAAGGGCGCTGCTTGGGGCCCGAACGCCGGGAGGCGGAGCTGGGGTAGTGGCGGGCTCTGTCGATGGGCTCCCGTGCAGAGGGGGTGTGGCGAGGCCGCCTTGTCTCCAAAAACAGCGCGCTGATTGGCTTTGGGAGCCCTATTTCTAAGCTTCAGCTCCGCCTCCCGAGTCAGTAGGGAGGCTGGAGACTCAGAGCGGCTCCTGATTGGCTCAGACACCACAGGGATGGAATCAGGATAGCGCCCTTCCCTGACTTCACCACTTCGCCGCCACTTCCTCTCCTCCCCGCGGGCCTCCTGGCTCACCCGGCATGCCAGAACACCTGACATCCCCAGAGGCCTGCCTGCCCCAGGAGTCTGCTGTCCCATCACCTCTCTTTCCTGTCCCTCGCCCCCACCAGGGGTGCCTCACGTTCTCACATTTGACCTGATCCCTGCGCAGTTCGAGGAGAGCAGGAGGGTTCACGGCTGGGACCTGGGAGACAGAGCGGTTTCCCAGAGAGGGAATCTCTGCGTCTCTGCATATCCCACAAAGGAGATTGCCGAGACAGGCGATTTCATCGAAGTCGACCTCGGTTGGGAGAAGGAATGTGCGTGTAGGCACCTTGGTTTTCCAACTTCTGACCTTCTCTGCCCCTAGCTATCCCCAGCCCCAGTGTTCATGCTCCGACAAGCACAGTCTTTTGCAGGCCTCACTGAGGGTCACTGCTGCAGAGTGAGGAGGCTCCCGTTTTGGAGCCAGGGGGTACTGAGGTCGAACTGCCCGAGAGCGCGCAGGAGCCCTCTGACCAACAGTCTCAGGATGGCACAAAAGGAGACAGGGCAGCGTGAGATACCTCTGCTGGCCTCCAGGGGGCAGCATCTACCAGGGGAAGGGTCTCCATGGCCCAAGCCACTAGCATTTCTGCTGCCTGGTTGGCCCAAGGCAGCGAGACTCCTCCCGCGCCCCCTTCAGGCTAAAGCAACCCGAGAGACTTTCCCTTCAGCCTAGAAACATCCTGTCCCGGGGCTTACATGGGTCCTTGAGACACTGGGCTGAAACTCCCAACTTCTGGCTGATACCACTGCCCTCCAACTTCTCCCTCATTTCTTCCCTTTGCTGATGACACGCTCTGGCCTCACAGAGCAGACGCATCAGGGGGTCACTCCTTGCGGGGGGGTGGTAGGGTGGGGGGAGCTGTCAGTGTCCTCATTTCAGGCTCACATCTGTGCCTGGTACCTGGGTCCCTGTCCTTCCTAGTGTCATACAGGAAGGACTTGGAGGCATCCTTATGGGTAGTGACAGTGCCCGAGGATGCTAAGGGACCTCCGTCCTTGAAGGACACATCACTCCATTTCTACACCTCTGTGCCCTCAACTTGTCCCGAAGTTATTTCTTTTCCTTTTTTTTTTTTTTTTGGCCGCCCTATGGCATATGGAATTTCCAGGCTAGGAATCAGATCTGAGCTGCACTTGCAACCTACACTGCAGCTGCAGTACCAGATCCTTTAACCCACTGTGCCTAGCCGGGTATGGAACCTGCATCCTGGTGCTGCAAAGACACAGCCCATCTCTCTCTCTCTCTTTTTTTTTTTTTTTTTTTTTTGCTTTTTTTTTTCCTTTTTAGGGCTGCACCCAGGGAATATGGATGTTCCCAGGCTAGGGGTGGAATTGGAACTACAGCTGCTGGCCTACACCACAGCCACAGCAACTTGGGATCCTTAACCCACTGATCAAGGCCAGAGATCAAACCTGCATCCTCATGAATACCATTCCAGTTCGTTTCCACTGTGCCATAAGGGGAACTCGAACATTCTATTTGCAGTAACCTCAGACTGAAGTTCAGTATTTTTCCAAGGCAGTTAGAGGGTGCGTTGTCTGTAGAGAATTTTAAAATGATACTAAGGCGTTCCTGTTGTGCTTCAGTGGATTATGGACCTGACTAGTCCATAGTCCATAATGAGGATGTGGGTGTGATCCCTGGTTTCACTCAGTGGGTTAAGGATCTGAGGTGTTGCTGTGGCTGTGGTGTAGGCTGGCAGCTGCAGCTCAGATTTGACCCCTAGGCCTGGGAACCTCCATATGCCAAGGGTTCGGCCCTAAAAAGCAATTAACAAACTAACAGTATCATGTAATACCAGTCCATACTCAAATTTCCCCGTTGTCTCAAAGGTATTTTGTGCCAGTTTTGTTTGAAAAAAGGTCTAAACAAGGTTTGAAAAAAAGTAGTTACTACCTTTTTACCCTCTATTCTAGCTTTCAAGCTTTAGTAATAATATCTTTTAATTTTGCTTCAAAAACCTGAGTGATTACACGCATTTCAGAGGAATTTTGAGTACATGTTCTGTAAAAGCCGAAGCCAAAGTAAAAATTAGTTCCAAATATGACCTTCCCTCAATATTATGATTATCCAGACTATTTACTGGAGTGCAGAACTCAGATGACGGGCCAAGAATCTCAATTCTTGAAAATCCAAGGAAAAGAAATACTTGTAATCCCCAGAGTAGATTGCTTCAGAGTTCATAAAAATGTGCTACATTGTCAAAAATATGTTAATAAAAAGGAATAATCAAATATGCTCTAATCCTCATATTAAGAAAGAACAATATAAGGAAGTTTGCAATTGGGAAACATGGTTATTTCAAGAATGTAATTTGCAATCATTAAGAGACATGTAATCATCAGTTCTTATTGTTCAAATCCAAGATCTACAGTATGTGCTGCAGCTCGTCAAACTGTTTACTAATATTGCCTTAGATTGCAGTGTCCACAAAGATTTATGCAGGATTATTTTTTCCCCCTTTTTTTGGCGCCCTGCATCATGTGGAGTTCCCAGGCCAGGGATCAGATCTGAGCCACTGTTGTGACCTATACCGAAGCTGTGACAACACTGGATCCTTAACCCACTGTGGCAGGCTGGGGAATCGAACCTGCATCCCAGGGCCTGAGACAACACTGATCCCATTGCACCACAGAGAGAACTCCTATGCAGGATTTTTAACAGGTGTTTTGACTTGGGTTCAGGGTGAGGTAGCAGAGCTGAGAAGAAAACACTCTGTGCTGAGAATGAAGAGATAAAAATATTGCCATACTCTCGATTTTTAACCAGATACATGACTTTAGCAAAGTCGACCATTATTTGCGTCAGCATCCTTCTCTAAAGCGCGTTAAAAACACTTGCCCCATTCAGGTCACAGGGCGCAAGCTTTCTTTGGAAGGTGAAATTTCTTTAATGAGACCAATAACACTGTCCTCCCAAATCTACCATCTCTTTGCAAGGCTCTTTCAACAAATACAAGTGTTTTATAACTTACTCTTTTCCTTTCCTTTCCTTTCCTTTGCAAAGACTATAGACACACATGTTTAATCCGAATTTAAAAGAAAAGCTCCTAAGGGTAGGGGCTAATCAGGGGGCTAATCAGAGAAGGGAGGGGATGCCGAAACCAGGGAGGAACAAGCAAGACTCCGTAGTGTGGCCTTGCGGCAGGGTCCTGGGTCCTCCTCAAAGACACACATAACAATCTTTGAATTCTTCTGCAGAACTAAAATCCCCAACAAATGAAAGCTGCTAACTGCTCGAGGAAGCATTCTTCTTCATTCCAGAAAGGAGGACCACCAGAACCAGCCCTGGGGCCAGTACACACACACTTTGAAGAATGCAAGCTTGCATCCCCCCATCCTTATCTGTGGCCCTATTTTTCACTTCCATATTGTAAGACCATCTCTGGTTCCCTCCGAAGGAGGACACAGACTTGAAGCCATTCGCCCCCAGTGGCTGCCTTTGCCTGGCCAAGCAATAAACTATCTTTTTCTCCTTCACCCCAAACTCTGTGGACAGAGGCCGAGTTTCGGCAACAGAGGGAGCCATGGCCCTTTCAGGCTGGACCCGGGTCACTCTTTCCAGTCAGGGCCACATCCAAGTGGATTTCACCACTCTCTCCACACACTGATTGAAATACAGGACTGTGATGCTTGCAGCAACTTCAGAGACACCCACAGTCCTCATTTCAAAGTGCAGCCAAGTCCTCTGCTCTTTCCTGAAGGTCACAAGCAGGATGGTGTTTCACTGGACTTTTGGAAATACTTTCATCTGTTTCTCTCTCCCCCTTTTCTTTCACCATCAATTTTCTCTTCTCTCCCCCTCTTTCCCTCCCCCTCCGTTCTTTTCCCTTTCCTCCCTTTTTCTCAAAGTAGCTGTAGAAAAACAAACAGCTGGCTCTTGTCCAGCTCTCTCAGAAGAGTCCTGAAGGAGCAGATGAATGTTCCTGACAATCCAGTGTCCTTTTCCAATTCATCCTTTCTCTGAAAAAAAATTTTTTTTTTTTTTTTTTTTTTTTGTCTTTTTAGGGCTGTACCCGTGGCACATGGAGGCTCCCAGGCTAGAGGTCGAACTGGAGCTGTAGCTGCCAGCCTACACCACAGCCACACCAACACGGGATCCAAGCCACATCTTCGACCTACACCACAGCTCATGGCAACACCGGATCTTTAACCCACTGGGCAAGGTCAGGAATCGAACCACGTCCTCATGGATACTAGTCGGGTTCATTAACCACTGAACCATGACAGGAACTCCTTTTTCTTTCTCTGAAATTTTAATTATACACCATCCTGTAGGAGAGTGCCTTGTGTAAGTTAATAACCTGCCAATGCAATGCATTCGCTTGCTTTCAGCTTGAACCCATCTCTTTAACAAGATTGAGCTCTGCTGGTAATAGGTGCAGAAATCATCAGCCAAAATCTGATCTGGGGAAGCTGAGCCAGA